>NC_133768.1:88353670-88657641 GCF_036562045.2 Rhinolophus sinicus
TTATTCTATAGAGAATATTTATTTGGTTTTTAGAGCAACATTATATTCTCCTGTTGCCAAATTCAAAACAGCTAGCTGTGTTGGGTGAGGGGAATTATTACTGTTGTCCAGTTGTTGTTTTTGTCCACATTAGTCTGAATCATTCATTTGAATAATTATTTTCCTTTTTAAATTAAAGTTTATTGGGGTGACAATTGTTATTAAAATTACATAGATTTCAGATGTACAATTCTGTAATACATCATCTATATATCACATTGTTTGTTCACTACCCAGAGTCAGTTCTCTTCCATCACCATATATTTGATCCCCTTCACCCTCATCTACAACTCCCCATCCCCTTTACCCTTGGTAACCACTAAACTATTATCTGTGTCTATGAATCTTGTTTCTTTATTTGTTTGCCCTGTTCTTTGGTTATTTTCCATTTTATATCCCACATATCAGTGAAATCATATGGTTCTTGACTTTTTCTTTGTGACTTATTTCACTTAGCATAATAGTCTCAAGATCCATCCATGTTGTCACAAATGGAATTATTTCATCGTTACTTATGGCAGAACAGTATTCCATTGTGTATATATACCACATATTCTTTATCCAATCATTTATGGAAGGAATGCTTTGGTTGTTTCCATGCTTTGACCACCATAAATAATGCTGCGACGAACATTGCAACACATACATCTTTATGGATAAATGTTTTAAGATATTTTGGGGGTAGATACTCAAGAGAGGGATTGCTGGGTCATGTGGTAATTTTATTCTTAATTTTTTGAGGAACCTCCACACTTCCTTCCATAGCTCCTACACAAATCTGCATTCCCAAAAAAAGTGTGTGGAGGTTCCTTTTTCTCCCCATCCTCTCTAACACTTGTTATTATTTGTCTAGTTGATGATAGCTATTCTAACTGATGTGACAGGATACCTCATTCTGGTTTTTATTTGCATTTATCTGATGATTAGTAATGTTAAACATTTTTTCATTTGTCTTTTAGTTGTTTCTATGCTTTCTTTGTAGAAATGTCTATTCAGGTCCTCTGCCCATTTTATAATTGGATCATTGCGTCTTTTTTTTTATTGTTGTTGTTGTGTTGTACGAATTCCTTATGTATTTTGGATATTGGCCCATTATCAGAGGAGTTGTTTGCAAAAAATCTTCTCCCATTCAGTTGGTTGCCTCTTTATTTTGTCGATTTTTCTTTTTACTTTATTTATTTACTTATTTTTTGTGGTACAGAAGCTTTTCAGTTTGATATATTTCCATTCGTTTATTTTAGCTTTTACTTCCATTGCCTTTGAAGTCAAATTCTTAAAATCCTTTTTGAACCCAAGGTCCATAAGGCTACTACCTATGTTTTCTTCTATGCAGTTTATTTTTTCAGGTCTTATGTTTAGGCCTTTGATCAATTTTGAATTAATTTTGGTACATGGTAAAATATCGAAGTCTAATTTCATTCCTTTGCATTTGGCTTGCCAATTCTTCCAGCACCATTTATAAAGGGCCTGTCTTTTCTCCATTGCATGTTTTTGGCTTGTTTGTCGAAAATTATCAGTCCATACTTATGTGGGTTTATTTCTGGGTTCTCAATTCTATTCCATTGGTCCGTATGTCTATTTTTCTGCAAATACCATACTGTTTTATTATTGCTCTGTACTACAAGTTGAAGTCAGGGAGGGTGATATCTCCAGCTTGTTCTTTTTTCTTAGCTTCGGCTATTTGGGGTCTTCTCTGGTTCCATATAAATCTGATGATTTTTTGTTTTACTTCTTTAAGCAATGCCATTCGGATTTTAATGGGGGATTGCGTTAATTCTGTATATTGCTTTGGCTAATATGCCCATTTTAACTATGCTGATTCTTCTGATCCATGAACGTGAATGTCTTTCCATTTTTTTGTGTCTTCTTCATTGTTTTTGAATGTATTATAGTTTTCAGTGTATATGTCTTTCATATCCTTTGTTAAGTTTATTCCTAGGTATTTTATTCTTTTTGTTGCAATTGAAAAATGAATTTTTTTTTCTTTCTCTGAGATTTCATTGTTAGTATACAGGAATGCAGTGGACTTTTGTACCTTGATTTTGTAGCTGACAACTTTACTGTATTCTTTTATTGTTTCTAATAGGTTTTTGGTGGAGTCTTTAGGGTTTTCTATATACAGCATCATGTCATCTGCAAAGAGTGACAATTTAACTTCTTCATTCCCATTTTGTATGCCTTTTATTTTTCTCTTACCTGATTGCTCTGGCTAGGACTTTCAGTACTATTTTGAAATGCAGAGGTGATAGGGGACAGACCTGTCATGTTCTGAACATAAAGCAAAAGCCTTCTGTTTTTCACTGTTAATTATGATATTAGCTGAGGGTTTGTAATATATGGCCTATGTTATGTTAAGGTATTTTCCTTTTATGCCCATTTTATTCAGTGTTTTAATCATAAATGGGTGTTGTATTGTGTGAAATGTTTTTTCTGCATGTACGGAAACATAATCATGTTTTGTTCTTTATTTTTTTTATGTGGTTCATCACATTGATCGATTTGCATATGTTGTACCATCTTATGCCCCTTGGATGAACCCCACTTGGTTGTTATGTAAAATTTTTTAAGGCCTTTTTTGCATTCGATTTACTAGAATTGTGTTTAGATTTTTGTATCTGTATTAATCAGAGACATTGTTCTGTAATTTTCTTTTTGTGTGCTATCCTTACCAGATTTTGGTATCAGGGTAATGTTGGCCTCATGAAATGAGTTAGGGAGTATTATCTCTTCTTCACTTGTTTTGGGAGAGTTTAAGTACAATGGGTCTTATATCTTCTTTGAATGTTCAATAGAATTCACTAATGAAGCCATCTGGTCATGGACTTTTGCGAAGGTTTCGGATGTCTGATTCAATTTCCTTACTGTTGATCGGTCTACTTAAATTTTCCAATTCTTCGTGATTCAGCCCAGGAAGGCTATATGTGTCTAAGAACATGTCTATTTCTTTTAGGTTATTGAATTTGGTGGAACACAGCCCTTCATAGTATATTTGGATGATCCTTTGTATTTCTGTACATCTGTGATAACTTCCCCTCTTCCATTTCTGACTTTATTTGTGTCTTTTCTCTTTTTATCTTAGTGAGTCTAGCCAGGGGTTTATCAATTTTATTAATCTTTTTAGAGAACCATCATTTTGTTGCATTAATTTTTCTACGGTCTTTTTGTTCTGTATTTCCTCTAGTTCTGCTCTGATTTTTATTATTTCCTTCCTTCTGCTGACTTTGGGTTTCACTTATTCTTCTTTTTCTAGTTCTTTAAGGTGTAACATAAGGTTACTTATCTGGGATTTTTCTTTCTTGAGATAGGCCAGTAATGATATAAATTTCCCTCTTAAAAGTACTTTCACTGCATCCCAGAAATTTTGGTAGGATGTATTTTCATTGTCCTTGGTTTCTTTGTACCTTTTGGTCACTCTTCTTATTTCTTCTTTGACCCAGTCGTTCTTTAAAAGTATATTGTTTAATCTCCACATATTTGTGGTTTTTCCTGCTTTCTTTTTGCAGTTGCTATCAATTGCAAAGCCTTGTGATCAGAGAATATGCTTGGTATGATTTCAATCTCCTTAAATTTGTCGAGGCTAGTTGTATGTCCCAATACATAGTCTATCCTTCAAAATGTTCCATGTACACTAGGGAAGAATGTATTGTCTGATGTTCTAGGATGAAGTGCTCTGTAAATGTCAGTTATGCCCATTTCATTTAATGTGTCATTTTGGGCTGATATTTGTTTATGTATTTTCTGTTTGGATGATCTGTCCATAGCTGTCAATGATGTATTTAGGTGTCCCACTATAATTGTGTTTTGGTCAATTTCTCCATTTGGTTCTGTTGGTAGCTGCTTATTTCAGTGTTCCCTGGTTGGGGGCATAAAAATTGATGACTGTTATGTCTTCTTATTTTTAGTCCCCTTTATCATTAGGAAATGTCCATCCTTGTCTCTTGTTATCTTTTTTATCCTGAAGTCTGCTTCATGTGATATCAGTGTGGATGCATTGATTTTTCTCTGAATAACATTTGCTGGGGGTGTCAAATTCCACCTTTTCATTTTGAGTCTATATTTGCCCTTGTAGCTGAGATGTGCTTCTTGGGGTAGCATATTGTTGTGTTTGATTTTTTGATCCATTGTGCTGCTCTGTGCCTTTTTAATGGTGAGTTCAGTCCATTTACATTTAGGGTGATTATTGATATGTGAGGGTTTCCTGTCATTCTGTTTTTGGTTTTCTGGTAGGACTGTGTCTCCATTGTTTCTTTTCCTTTTTGTTGCTGCTTGTTATTTCAGTATGGTGGTATTCAATGATTTTTCCCTCTGTTTCTTCTTTTTTTATGTTACTTATTTCAGTTTTGGATTTTTTCCTTGCGTGGTTACCATTAACTTTATGTAAAAGAAACGTTCATATTTAGAGTATTCCATTTTCTTCAGCATGCTTCTTTTCCATTCCTTTGTTCCGGTTCAGATCTTTACTCTCTCCCCTTTTATTTTGCTGTTGTGACAAATTATCCCTATTTATGCTTTAAGTTGCTTTCTGCACTGCAGTAGCAAGTTGTCTTTTTCCTCTCTTTTTAATTTTCGGTGTTTATTTTTTCTTCTTACCCTGTACTTTATCTCTAAGTGTAGAATGTCCTATTCGGTGCAGGTGTTGCCATTTCCTGCTTCTGTCTGTCTATTCAAAATACTACTCATTATTTTGTATTCTTTTGCTCTTTTGCTTCAGATTGAATAACCTTCTTCAGAGTTTCTTGTAGTGCAAGTCATGTGTCAGAAAATTCCCTCAGCTTCTGTATGTCTGGAAAAGTCTTTATTCCTCCTTCATATCTAAAGAATGTCTTTGCTGGATATATTATACTTGGCTCATAATTTCTCTCATTCAATAGTTAGAATATTTGATTCTACTTCATTCTGGCTTTTGGAGTTTCTGCTGAGAAATCTAATGATAGTATAATGGGCATTCCTTTGTAGTTTACCATCTTATTTTCCCTGGCTGCCTTGAAGATTCTTTCTTTGTCAATAATTTTTGACAGCTTCAATACAATGTCCCTTGGTGAAGGCCTGTTGGGATTGAGGTAATTAAGTGTTCTATTTGTTTCCTGGATTCAAGGATCCAGTTTTTTCCACAAGTTTGGGAAGTTTCATCGACTATTAGTATGAATATACTCTCTGTTCCCGTTGCTCTTATCTTCACTTTCTGGTATGCCCATTATTCTTATATTGTTCTTTCTTATGGAGTCAAAAAGTTCTTGTAGAGTTCTTTCATTTCCTTTAAATCTCAAATCTCTTTCTTCTTCCATCTATTTCATTTCCAGATTTCTATCTTCCAAGTCACTTATTCTTTCCTTGATCTGGTCAGCTCTATTACCTAAGGTGGCTATCTCATTCTTCATTTCTTTTATTGAGTTCTTAATCTCCAGAAATTCTATTTGGTTCTTACTTTAAATTTCAGTCTCTTCGGTAAAATGCTCAGTTTGTTCTTTGATTCTGTTTATGCATTTATTAAACTGCTGTTCTGTGTTTTCTTGCATCTTATTGCATTTTTAAAAAAGCTTCATACTTGAATTCTCTGTCATTTAAGTCATATATTTCCATGTCTTAAAGTTCATTTTCTGGACACTTTTCATTTTCTTTCTGAGCTGCCTTGTTACCTTGGTTATTCATGGCAATTTGTGAATTATAGTTTGTCTTTCTAGACATATATAGGAGTGGGTTCTGCAACAGGTTGGTAGGAAGAGGTCTTTCCTTTGCTTTCCAGTAGATGTTGGTAGAATGCTTTATTTTCTTTCCAACCGCTGCCTTTAATTCTCTCTCACACTGTAGTGTTATATTTTTCTGCACTATTCCAGTTTCTCCCTTGGAGGGGGGGCGGAAATCCATGGAAGGTGGTCCTCTCCTCTGTGAGCAGGTCGTCTGAGTCTCAGGGCACCACCTCCATTGGAGATGTGAAGAGTTTTGAATTTCCAAAGCTCTTCATACATCAGTTTCAGGGCCTGTGTGTTTCAGCGCCTCTGTTTACCCCTGCAGGGATCTGCCCCGATAGGTGGGGGCAGGGGCGGATTGGGATGTGAAATGTGGCTCTAAGCAATGACCACCAGCACAGCCAATCCTGCACCCAAGGCGCCCTCCCCTGTACTGGAATTACTTGGGCTGTGAGTCCATGGCTGCAGCCTGCAGTTCTAAGAACTGCAAATATTCTGTTCTTTTGACCTGACACTGCTACTCTTCCGCTTCTAACACTAGGCAGATGGGTGTGGGGCAAGCTCTGGTGGCATAGGGTGGGGTAATCTAGGCTCTGTGACTATGCCTTCCATCTTCTGCTTGGCAGTGAGGCCTTAATCTCCCGTTTTCACCCTTCCTGCTTAGCCTTTACTCCGACGTCTCTGCCATGAACATTGGATTCAGTGGTGTTATATGCTGATCCCTTAGGCAGGACTGTGGGCCATAAGGTGAGCTCTAGCAGTCTGAATTCTTACCTCTCTCCCATGACTGTGCAGTTCCTGAATGCAGGGAGCTTGGAGCTCCAGTCTGAGTCCTGAGGCCCTGCGTAGCCTACGTCTCCACAGCTCTGCCTTCCCCCATGTCCTTGTCATCCAATTTGCCCACCTTTAGATGATTTCAGCTGTGAGTCTCTTAGTCTTGCCTGTCTGCTGCACAGGGTATCCTTTGTGGAATTATAGTTGTTCAATTTGTTGTAAATTCCAGGGGAGATTTCAAGAGGCTCACCTCATGCCTCCATTTCTATGACGCCATTGAATAATTGTTTTTCAATGAATTAACTTATCTATTTATGGTTACATCAACTGGCTATTATGTTGTGTGTCAATAGTATGACTACTGGATAAAACCTACTGCTGAAACACACGACATATGAGCAAATTTAGATATTATATCTGTTTGCTTTATATTCCCAATGCTAAATATATCTGATATTTAATTGAAGACTCTATTGATTATATTTAATTGATTATAACCCTTTTTATAAAGTGAAAGTGTCTAGATTTCAAAAGTCCTCTTTATAACAATAGGGAGGTATGTGTAACAAATATTCTCCCATGTGTTAATAATGCTCAAGTTACAGTATTCAGAATAAAAGAAGACTTCATGAATTATATTACTTCCCTCTCTGTGACTATAAACTCAATATAACTTTTTAAAGTTCTGAGTGATTATTTTTCTCCTTGCCTCCTATAAATGGTAAAACTAAGCCCCATTTTTACATTAATGTAATGTAGGACTGGTCTTATTATCACAGATGGGAATGGATTTGTGTTGTAGCAGTGACTGAGAAAATACCTTACTTTATACCAAAGGTAAAGCTCACCTACCCCCTATAATTATAGTTGGGAATGTGGGACTAGAGAAGATTAATGGACATTTAGGTGTTAAGACAAATGAAAACTTTGGTCATGTAATAAGCAGAGATGGTTTGGGGAAAAAATTGTATGCAAGAAAATTAGAAGTCTCTAGTTTTACAGGTAATTCAAATTAGCTTCTGACTATGAATTTTATATATCATAATATAATTAAATTGTACTTAGTATATATTATAACACTATACATAGTGTTGTATCATATATATATATGTGTGTGTATATATATATATATATATATATATATATATATATATACAGGAAAGTTTATGCAGGAAAGTTTAAAGAACAACATGGATTCTTGAAATTTGTAGGTGCTGTGTCTTGTCTTCTCTTTTTGTTCTGCATGTGAGTCAGGAAATCTTAGATCACTATTTTGAAGTCACTGTTACGGAGTGCCTATCCAGTTCTCACACTACTCATCCAAACTGGAATGGTTTGAGGAGATGAGAAGAAAGAAATAGAAAACCACAATTCTGTCAGATGTTAATGGGACAGAGGGTTCTATACTCAATTTTGATACATACTAAATTCTTTATCCTTTCTTGTAGAGAATGTAGTTGGTCACTGCTGTAATTGTTCTGGCAAAAGGTCTCCATGGACTTCCAAATTACATTAAAAATGAGTTTTTCTCATCTTTAGCTCTTTTTAGATTCATGCTGCATTGATCACCATCGATTATTGCCTTCTCCTTATCACCCCAACCAGGCCTTTTAAAAAATATCTTCATTGTTTTCTCCCTTATGTTTACTAAAGAAGTTCATGTTAATATAGACTTCACATATTACATAGATATATAAAATATGAAGAAATTCCCGTTATACTACCTCTTAGAGACACACAGTTAAGCCTTTTTTATATATTCTTATATATACGCTATGCTTCTTCCTATCACCTTCCTCCTCCCATTTTTTAAACAAAAATGGGATTATAGTATGCTTCTGGCTTACAATTTTCTTACTTCACCTAACATGATCAAGGCTACTTCTCCATGTTAGTACATAAAAAACCAACTCCAAAATTTTAACAACTGTATAGTATTCCATTATTTGGAGAAGGACCCAACTTGCCAACAACGTCCTTTATGGACAGTCCTCCAACTGAGCTTGCTACTTCAAAAATCACTCCTACTATTGATGTATGCCAAAGTATAGCTTGGGACCATTGGGGAAAATACTCTTTGAAGACTGGCTACCATCAAAATGGCAGCATTCTTATAGTTGTATCTTAGGCTTGTAGTAACTCTGCTCAGCTTTATTTGTCAAAGTGACCCTATCTATTTTCCATTTTCCAGAACATTGTAAAACTATTTGACCTGATAATGACACTGTTTCTTATTTCTAGCACTAACATGGATTTATTCAATTTAAATATTCTTTATTGTCACTTATATAAGATCTTTAGAAGGAGTTGTCTGTCATCTTGAACCAGAAGCTCCTTGGAATTTTTAAACTGACTAGTTTTGCATATATAGCATACTCATATGTTCTATATGTTTATATAGCAATTAACCATAAAAAGTGATTTGCAGATCACCTTTAATCTGGATAATTACAATAATCTTCTAATTTATTTCCCCATTTCTCTGTCTTTTTCCCAATAAAGTTTCCAGTGTATTATGTATACAGCATCCAGGTTTCCAGGTTTCCTTCTAAAACATAAATCCACTGTTCATAACCTTCCCTGGCTTTTCATCTTATTCAGAGTAAAGTTCTATGTTCTTATCATTGCTTATAAATCTCAGCATGATGTTGTCCCTCATTGTTTCTTTGATCCCACTCCTTCCTTCACTCACCCTGCTACAACCACACTGGTCTACTTACTTCGCCTCTGACACACCAGGTATAGACCCACCTCCAATCTCTGTACTTGCTATTTTCTCCACCTAAAAACCCTCTTCCCTGATATAGATACATGAGAAACTTCGTCACTTCCTTCAAATCTTGGTTCAAATATCAACTTATTGACCAAACTTTCACTAATAACTTTATTTAAAATGACGACTCGCTAATATTCCTATCCCTTATTCTCCTTTGAGATAGAACAGAAAGGCCAGAGATAAATACACACACACACACACACACACACACACACACACACACACACATATATATGGTCAATTAATTTATGACAAAGAAGCAAAAATATACAATGGGAAAAGGACAGTCTCTTCAAAATGGTGTTTGAAAAACTGGACACCCACATGCAGAAGAATAAAACTTGCCTGTTGTCTTACACTATACACAAAAATCAACTCAAAATGGATTGAGACTACATCAAACTAAAAAGTTTCTGCACAGTAAATAAAACCATAAAAAAAAGAAAAGCCAGCCTACAGAATGAGAGATAATATTTGCAAATCATATATCTGATAAGGGGTTAATATCCAAAATGTATAAAGAACTCATACAACTCAATAGCAATAAATAAATAAATAAATAAATAAATAAATAAATAAGATGAAAAAAAAATTCCAGAGGATCTGAACAGACGTTTTTCCAAAAACATACAGATGGCCAAGTGGTACATGAAAAGGTGCTCAACATCACTAATCATCAGGTAAGTGCAAATCAAAACCCAAATTAAATATCACCTCCTACATGCTAGAATAGCTATTATCAAAATGATAAGAAATTTTGTCATAAGTCTGTTTGCCAGCTGTATGTACTCTTTAGAAAAAATGTCTTTTCATGTCCTCTGCACATTTTTTAAAATTAAAGTGTATTGGGATAACAATTCTTAGTAAAGTTACATAAATTTCAGGTGTACAATTCTGTAATACATCATCTATATCTCACATTGTGTGTTCACCACCCAAAGTCAATTCTCCTTCCATCATCATATATATGACCCCGTTTACCCTCTTCTACAGCCCTTTTCCCCCCTTACCTTCTGGTAACCACTAAACTATTGTCTTTGTCAATGAGTTTTTGTTTCTTCCTTTGTTTATCTTGTTCTTTTGTTGTTTTCTATGTACCACATATCAGTGAAATCATGTGGTTTTCTACTTTTTCTGTCTGGCTTATTTCACTCAGCATTATAATCTCAAGATCCATCCATGCTGTCGCACATGGTACTATTTCATATTTTCTTATGGCCAAAGAGGCTCTGGAGAAAAAGGAACTCTCATACACTATTGGTGGGAATGCAGATTGGTGCAGCCACTGTGAAAGGCAGTGTGGATGTTCCTCAAAAAATTATGAATAGAATTGCCATATGACCTAGCAATCCCTCTCCTGGGTATCTACCAAAAAAATCTGAAAACATTTATCCATAAAGACATATGGGCTCCAATGTTCATTGCAGCTTTATTTACAGTGGCCAAGATATGGAAACAACCAAAGTGTCCTTCAATAGATTAATGGATAAAGATGATATGGTATATAGTATACACAATGGAATACTATGCGTCCATAAGAAAAGATGAAATAGTACCATTTGCTCTGTCCTTTTTTTTTCTTTTTTTTTTTTTATTGGGGTGACAATTGTTAGTAAAATTACATAGATTTCAGGTGTACAGTTCTGTATTACATCATCTGGAGCTCCATTCTGTCCATTTTTTAATTGGGTTGTTTGATTTTTTGGTGTTGAGTTGAATGAGTTTTTTTTTATATATAAATTTTGGATATTAACCCTTTATCAAATGTATTATTGACAAATATCTTCTCCCATTCAGTAGGATGCCTTTTGTTTTGTTGATTGTTTCCTTTGCTGTGAAAAAACTTTTTAGTTTGATGTAATCTCATATGTTAGTTTTTATCTTACTTCCCTTACCTGAGGGGATATATCAGTAAAAATATTACTAAGGGCAATGTCTGAAAATTTATAGCCTATATTTTCTCTTAGGAGTTTTATGGTTTGATATCTTACATTTAAGTCTTTAATCCATTTTGAATTTTTTCTTGTATATGGCATAAGGAGGTGGTCCAGCTAACTTTTTTGCATGTGTCTGTCCAGATTTCCCAGCATCATTTATTAAATAGACTGTCTTTACCCCAATGTAAATTCTTGCTTCCATTTTCATGGATTAAATGACCATATAGGCATGGAATTATTTCTGGGTTCTCTATTCTGTTCCATTGATCTATGTATCTGTTTTTATGACAATGCCATGCTCTTTGATTACTATAGCCTTGTAGCATGATTTGATGTCACACATCGTGATACCTCCCACTTTGTTCTTATTTCTCAAGATTGCCATGGTTATTCGGGGTCTTTTATGGTTCCACATAAATTTTAGGATTATGTGTTCCATTTCTGTGAAAAATGTCCTTGGTCATTTGATAGGAATTGCGTTGAATATGTATATTGCCTTAGGCAGTATGGACATTTTACCCATATTAATTCTTCCTTTCCATGAGCATGGTATATGTTTCCATTTATTTGCATCTTCTTTAATTTCTCTCTTCAGTGTCTCATGATTTTCTCCACGTCATTCTGGTCAGAATGGCTATCATCAATAAATCAACAAACAACAAATGCTGGCGAGGATGTGGAGAAGAGAACCCTCATGCACTGCTGGTGGGATGCAGATTGGTGCAGCCACTATGGAAATCAGTACGGAGGTATCTCAAAAAACTGGAAATGGAACTACCTTATGACCCAGCAATTCCACTCTTAGGTATCTATACAGAAAAATCCAAAATGCTAATTTGAAAAAAATTATGCACCCCTATGTTTATTGCAGCACTATTCACAATAGCCAAGACATGGAAACAACGAAATGTCCATTGACAGACGACTGGATTAAGAAACTGGTAAGTTTACAAAATGGAGTATTACTTGGCCATAAAAAAGAATGAAATCTTACCATTTGCAATGATAAGAATGGACCTAGAGAACGATATGCTAAGTGAAATAAGTCAGACAGAGAAAGGTAAATACCATATGATCTCACTTATATGTGGAATCTAAAGAATAGAATAAATGAACAAACTAATCAGAAACTGTCTCAGAGATACAGACAAAAAACTGAGGGTTGCTAGATGGGAGGATGGGGGATGAGAGAGTAGGTGAGGGGGTTAGAAAACACAATTGGTAACCAGAAGATTGCCACGGGGATATGAAAGACAGTTTGGGGAATGTAATCAATAATGTGGTAAAGATTTTGTAGGATATCTGATGGATACTTGTCATATTAAGGAGACCACTTCATGGACAGTGTAGGTGCCTGACCACTGCAATGTGTACTTGAAGCTGAATAATAATGAATGTCAACTGTAATCATATATATATATATATATATATATATATATATATATATATATATATATATATGTGGTAACAGGATGTAGAGTACAGCATAAGGAATAGAGTCAGTGTACTTGTAACAGCTATATACAGTGTCAAAAGGGTAGTAGATTGGGGGGGTCTATCACTTTGTGAGGTGTGTAAATGTCTAACTGTTATATTGTTTTGTACACCTGAAACCAATACAAAAATAGTTGTGCAACCACAGAGATGAATAATAGGACAAAAAAAAGGCAAGAAAGAGCAAGTGTTGGCAAGAATGTGGAAAAAGGGGAATATTTGTGCAGTGCTGGTGGAATTGTAAATTGGTTCAGAATGGAGATTCCTCAAAAAATTAAAAATTGAACTACCATATGATCCAGCAATTCTACTTCTGAGTATTTATCCAAAGGAAATGATAATACTAACTACAAAAAATATCTGTACCCCCATGTTTATTGCAGCATTATATAAAATGCCATAACATTGAAACAGCCTAAGATGGAAGGATGGATGGATAATGAAAATGTGATATATACAAACTGTGCCAAAAAGTGTATACACATTTTAATAAAGGAAAACTGTATTAAAATTGTAATACTCCATATATACCAATAAAAAAGATGAATACAAGTCACGTTTGACTTTTGCAATTACAAGAGGTGCTCAAAGTGTTATACACGTGGTCGGACAATTAAGTTTGTGAACTCATCTTAGAAAAAGTGCTACAAACCTCATTGATGAATATCACTACAGTCACCATTGAAGTACTCCCCTTGGGAAGCTATGCACTGATGTCAGTGCCTAGCCCACCGTTCAAAGAAATTTTGGAACTCTTTTTCTTGAATGGCTGTCAGAGCTGTTGTTGTATTATACTTGATGTCCTGAATGTCATCAAAATATCTTCCTTTCAATATTTCCTTTATCTTTGGGTAAAGGAAGAAGTCATTGGTAGCCAGATCAGGTGAGTAGGAAGGTGTTCCAATACAGTTATTTGTTTCCTGGCTAAAAACTCCCTCACAGACAGTACCATGTGAGGTGGTGCATTGTGATGTGAGAACCATGAATTGTTGGCAAAAAGTTCAGGTTGTCTAACTTTTTCATGCAGCATTTTTCGCACTTCCAAATAGTAAACTTGGTTAACTGTTTGTCCAGTTGGTACAAATTCATAATGAATAATCCCTCTGATATCAAAAAAGGTTAGCAATACCATTGCAACAAGTTCACAAACTTAATTGTCCGACCTCGTGTGTGTGTATAAAATCATTATATTGTATGCTTGAAAGTAATATGTTTAACGGGGGCGGGGGGTGGGGGGTGGGAGATGAGGGTAAGGGGGATCGAATATATGGTGATGGAAGGAGAACTGATTCTGGGTGATGAACACACAATGGGATTTATAAATGATGTAATACAGAATTGTACACCTGAAATCTATGTAATTTTACTAACAATTGTCACCCCAATAAATTTAATAAAAGAAAAAAAAATAAAAATAAAATACAGAAAACTTTGTAAAAAAAAAAAAAAAAAGAAAGTAATATGTTATATGTCAATTATATCTCATTAAAAAGTAATAAATCTCTTCTCTACTGGAATTCCTATTTCTTATTCTTTTTTACCCTGATTTATTTTATTTATTAGCGTTGATAACCATCTGACATACTATACATTTACTAGTTTATTTTATTATCTGTTTACTTCTCAAGCAACCACAAGACTTTTTACAGCATAGCTTGCTTGCATAGTATCTCTAGTTCCTGTATAGGCACATAACAGTGCCTGGAATATGATAAGCATTCGAGAAATATTTGCTGAATGAGTAAACAAATGAAGATAGAAAAGTACTGATTCTTTACATATTAAAAACTAAACATCTTACTAAATCATGTCATCATCTCTAACATTTTTCAGTTGGCTCTTCTGGATTTTTTTAAGTCATATCTTCTGTCAATAATTATAACTGCTTTCTCTATTCCAATATTTATACCTTTTTTGCTGTTATTTCGACTTACTATATTTAGAATTTTAATAATATTAAATACTGGTGATATTTAGAATCCTTGTTTTGTTTCTCTTTCATAGGAATTCCTCTAATGTTGTATCATAAAAGAAGATTCTGTTTCAGTTATGAAACACAACATACACACACACACACACACACACACACACACTGATCACATAAAGAATTTATTTCCTCATACTTACTAAGGATCTTATCAGAATTGTAGTAAGGTTTTCTTATTTATTGGAATTTATTGAGATGAGCATGTGTCTTCTCATTTGACCTGTTAATATGATAAACTGCAATAATAGTTTTCTCAATAGTGAGCACCCTTTATATTGAAGGAACTGGCTTTATTTTGCCATGGTATACTTTCTTAATACACTGATGGATTATATTCAGCATTTTAAAGTATAAGTTGTATATATACATACATATATATATACTGATGTCTTTTCATTTCGTGCAATTTTAGTCAGGTTTGTCATTAATATTAAACTGGCCTCATAGAAGAAAGTAAACGTTTTATGTTCTGAAGTAGCTCAATATGTTCCTTGACAATGTGAAATAATTTGTGAGACCATCAGGCCTAATATGCCTATTATATGTTTATGATTACATGTTTGTAATTTTCTTGGAGGACAGCACTGATCTTAAAATGTTTATAATTTTCTAAGGTTAATGGTCTGTTCTGATTTCTTATCTATTCTTAGAAAAAAATTAGTTGTTTGTATCTTCTGATAATTTTTTCAATCGGATTTTACATTTGCCTGCCTAATACATCTGTTCCTGTGATTCTTTATTTCATTTCTAATTCTTTGTATTTGTTCTTTTGTGATTGTGGTGCTGAAGAAAGGTGCCTGGGAATATTGGCAGTGACCAGCACCTGTGGAATTGAGGCAGGCACTCAAACATGGGTCAGTAGCAGCTGATGGTGAGGTGATACTTCACCTGTGGTGCTGCCAGCAATGCCAGTGCCAGCAGGCTGTTGGGAGTGCTGGAGACATCTCAGACTAGCAGGCTAAGTGGTCCAGAAATCACTTAACTGTGAAGTCCTACTTTGGATAAGGTCTGACTTTTCATTCTCCAAGAAGGTACCAGCATTTGACCAGTGAACAAGATTGATTAGTGGACTGATGCAAGGTCCTGGAGAAATATTCAAGGAGGATATCTGGGAGAAAAACTGCCCTTTGAGACTGCAGAGGAGACTCAATAATTATTGTAATTTTAACATTAAAGAAATAGTTTGTTGTCTTAGGACGATGAGGTCACGGCATTTGGGTAAGTAAAATAAGCCTCTTCTATTTTGTATCTCTCACCTCCAGTTTTCTTCATTGCTTTTTAGGATCCTTAGTAGGCTTTTCTATTGTGCTTACCCCTAAAAGGAGAGTTTCCCAGTATTTCTGATCACTCACCTTCCCGGCAGTGAGAAATCTCATTCTGGGATATACAACCAGTTCTTCACTGGGAATATTCTCCTGATGTCACATAGGTACCTAAATTCAACATGTCCACAGTTGAGTTGATCACCCTCAACGTGTATCTTCTATGCCTGTATTCCCTATGTTCACTTGCTGTCAATATTAATTTACATTCAAGCCAGCACATTAGAGTTCACCTAAATTCTTTGCCTTTCTTTACCCTTCACATGAACTACCAAATACTGATTGTACATTTTATTTTCCCCTCATTTTTCTAATAACTTCCTCCCTCTCCACACTCACCTCAAATATCCTAGTTCAGTCTCTCATCATCTTGGATTTTTTTCACTGACATCTGATGCATTGAATACAAATGACTCCAGGGTGCAATAAACCAGGAAAGTCTACTAGGTCTAGCTAAGTATCTAAGGAATGCAGTCCTTTGTAATCCATCTCCTGATATGTGAGCCCCTTACTATGGTGTTCTCTGGCTCTAGCTGGACAGTATTTTTATTGCTTACCCTCATTTCTTCATATTCTTGATCTTTGTTTCAGAACCTACTTGGTACTTTGACCACAAATCTAATTAACTCAGCCATAGGGCCTTAGAAAGGATCAAGATCAAGTGGATATCTGATTGGCAAAGAGCACAGAATTTGATGACATATTGTTGGCAAGGGTGTGGTTAAGCAGGCGTGCATACATTATTTATGAGAGGTTAAGTTGGTAGAACCTCTTTGAAGGGTATTTGGCAATGGCTATTACATATAAAATTGACCCAGAGATTCCATTTCTAGGAATTTATTCTGCAGTCATACTTACACATGTGCACAAAGATGCATGCACCTAAGTAATCTCTGTGGAGTAGTTTATAGTACCAGAAAATAAGAACCAATATAAATGCTCAACAAAGATGTAACAAATAAATAAAATATGTTCCAAAGATACAGGGGACTACTACACAATTAAGATGAATTAGGTAGTTATGTATAAGAAACAATCTCTAATATGTTGTGACAAAAAGGCACAGATATGTGCAGCATGTGCTATCATTTGCACAACAATTGTATACACACATACACATACACTTGTATATGTACAGACTATCTCTAAATAGTCACACACACTAATGTATTGCTTGTGATCTATGGGCAGAAGAAGATCAGGGATCCAGGGGTCTGAGACTTACTTTTCACTATATACCTTTTATAAAGTATAATTTTCTTGATCATGTGCATGTATTACTTAAGTTAAAATACAAAAAACAAAACAAAAATAAAGACCATGTGAGAAGTCTTGAGAGCTGTAGTTTAAAATATTAGAAACATCTACATAAAACTGGTATATACCTATGCTTTTCCTCATATAGGAAGTAACATACACACATACACAAATATACAGTATACGTGAGTAGGTAGTTGTAAGCACATTTACTTTTACATAAATGAAAAACTGTTAAATCATCTTAAAAACACAAGACACCAAACTGGCCCAACCTATAGCAAGTACATTTAATACGGTAGTCAAGATATTAATCTTTAACCCATGTTAGTAGCATCAGTTTCCTTTTCAAAAACAAATGTACAAAGTAGTGTATGCATAGCTGATGTTTCAGCTTCACTTTTTCTCCTAGAAGATTTTGATTTTGATAAATATATTTGTAGACGGACAATTAAGAAGAAATAAAATTTATATTTAAGCATTTAAACACTTAAGCCTAGCACTTAATTGCTAAAATGCTGAACATGTTTATTGTTTTCTGCAACTCAATCCAGATAAAAGGATTATCCATGTATACAATAAAAAAAAATTGTCCACAACACCTATATTGAGTACAACAGCCGACCTTCCTCTGTAAATGACTACCTGGATAATGTTACCTGAACTTGAAAGACATTTACCCCAGAAAGAACCTCCCTGATTGTCCTGACATATTTAGGACAGTTTTGATTAGCTCTGAAAATCTGTGGCTTAAGTGCTACCCAAGAAAGCAGGCCATAATATGGCAGCTTTAAAGAAGAAGAATGGGGGTATTGATGCTTAATTTCTATTGAATAATCAAAACTGTGGTTATTAGAATGAATACCATTGTAAGATTTCTTAACTAAAAGAACCTATTTTTTAAATATTTTATGCACTAACAATATGCAAACAAACACTGAGTTTCCAACATCCAAATGAAACAAGCCCAAATGGTGGCAATCTAGAACATGAAATGAATTTTCTAATTGGAGGAGGGCTATCAACCTGCTCTGTTATATGATGGGTTATTCCTCAGACCAGCTCAAAAGACACTTTTTAGCACACATTTTCCAAAAACAACATACATCAGAAATGTGTAATAGACCTGAACATACTGTTGAAATATTGGTAAAACAAAAGTACTGAATTGTAATAGGAACCATAACTGCACTAGCCCAGGGAAAGAGCATATGTGAATCACTCAAAGAGAGAACACAATTAAAGATTAGCCAAAATTCTTTGTACAAGAAGGCAAAAAAGATGATGGTGTGGGAGAGGTGCAGAAAAATCTTAAAGATAAGTTTTGATTGCCCCAAAGACCACTTTTGCTTTCTCTCTCTCAGCCTAATCACTAAGTATAGGTAAGCTGGGCACTTTCCACCCAGAGGATAAAATCCAGAGTTAAAAGCACAGTGTGAAGGAGAGTGAGAGGGGACTAGAAGGAAAATCTGGGCACTTAGAGAACACTGCGGCCATCCTTAGCTCCAGAGGCCTGCATAGTTCCCATGGAGGCCTGAAGGCAGAGGCCCCCCAGCCACAAAAAGCTTCATCTCAGGCCAGTTGTAGCAGTGAGTGTAAAGCGCATTGGGGAACTCATCCATGCCACCGAAGTAGTTCACCCACAGGTCATCGTGGTTGAGCCAGCCTCTGCCACAGGTGAGCTTGAGCTTCTTCCCTGCGGGGCCTGGAGGAGAACAGTCCAGGCTGGTCGAGGCCCTCTCCTCCAGGAACTTCTGGGCGCGGATATCATAGAAGAGCAGGGAGCCATGGCCAGTGCCCACCGTGATGATGTGCTGGTAGAAGCTCAGGGAGCGCACGCCGGTGCCGCCCTCTCTGGAGCACAGGGGCCGGATGTTCTGCTGGCGCTGGCGGGGATCCAGGAAAGAGACGTGGGACTGGGAGCCCACCGCGTACAGGGACAACTCGTCACAATAGGTCAGGCACACGTTCTCCCGGCAGTAGGGCAGCCTGATGGACAGCAGCCTGGACAGGGTGCTCCGGGCTTTCCACAGGTGGAAGTAGCCATCTAGGGACACTGCTCCTAGCTCCTGGTTCTTGCGATTGAAGGCCAGGGCCCGCACCTTGCGGTTACTGGGGTTGGTGCTAGCCCTGGGGATGGTCTCCACGTCCCTTGGACGGATGTGGGCATACACCGGGAGCCCCGCGTCGTTGTGCCAGGCGATGCTGCCACTGAATGTGTCGGGATCCATCCTCCATAGCGCCACAGTGCCGTCGCGGGAACCGCTCACAGCCACTGTGTCACTCATCCAGGCGATGGCGAAGATCCAGTCCTTATGGCCCTGGCGGTCACCCAGGCACACGGGGTCCAGGGTGGGTAGTTGGTAGACAGCCAGGCTGTTGGGGTTCTCGCCCCCGGTGGCCAGAAACGTCTGGGAGGGATTCAGTTCGATGGCGTGGATACCACAGCTAGGCTGGGCCCGGGCCAGTCCCGCTCCTCGGTCCCGCAGCATTGGAATGCGCGTAATCTGGCCCGACTGCACGTCCACTACGAAGAGCGTGTTGCACTTAGTGCCGCACACCACCTGCCTGGCGTTCAGCCACTGAGAAGCGAACACCTTGTTGAGGGTGCCTAGGGCCAACTCCCGCTCGCGCAGCAGCTCGGGCAGCTTCTGCACCGCGTAGCCGCGCAGCTTGCCCTCGAAGCCCGGAAGCCCCGCGCACCCCCACGCGCCCACCTCGCGGCCCTTCAAGTAGTGCAGCAGCGAGCGCCGCGTTGCTGGACGCTTCTGCTTCTTGGGCAGCAGCGGGCCCTCACGGTCCGCCGCCGCCGCCGCTGCGCCCTTCAACGACGAGCTCGCGGCGGCCGCCTCGATGGCGGGTGCTTTCCGCTTCCTGCTACCTGTTTGCTGCGGGGCCATGGTGGGCGGCGAGCGAGTGGTGGCGGCTCGGCAGCGGCGGTGGCGGCGCTTGGCACCCGTGTTGGCCGTGGCAGCAGCAGGGAGTGCGGCGTCCCAGAGTCAGCCGGGGGAGAACGCGGGGCGCGGAGCCTACCGAGTCCGGGGCGCGGTGGTGGCAAAGGAGACTAGGGCGGCGGGGCGGACTTGGAACACCGGCCGGAGAGACTGGAGCGCTGCTGCGGTGGCGAGGGCGGCTGCGCGGATCTAGGCTAGGGTGGGAATTGAGGCCGGCGGCGGAGTCAGAGCACAGTAGGTGAGGGACGAGGTCCACGCGGGAGGCCGAATGGGAGGGGGCGGAGGCAGCGGAAGGAGCAGGCGGGTAACTGGGTGGGGTGCGGGGTAGCACACGCCAACCTGGGAGGGGTCGGAGGGGTGCTGTAGTTGGGGGATGAAGCCCGCCCGGGGAGACGCACGGCGGGGCTGGGGGGGGGGCAGCGCTCCAGGGTCCTCAGCAGTCTCCACGTGGACACATCCTAGTATGCCTGCTCAGGCCCCCTGATAGCCTACTCTGGGCGTTTCACTACCCCATGACAGCAACCAACAAGCCTTCTTAAAACCTCTATTTAGGTGTATAATCTGAAAGTTAAAATGGAAAATAACGAGGCTAGAAGGAGAGATGACACCTGCGTGTTTCCCCGAAAATAAGACCCAGCCGGACAATCAGCTCTAATGCGTCTTTTGGAGCAAAAAATTAATATAAGACACGGTATTATATTATATTGTATTGTATTATATTATATATTACATTATGTAAGACCTGGTCTTATATATTATAGTAAAATAAGATCAGATCTTACATTAATTTTTGCTCCAAAAGATGCATTAGAGCTGATTGTCCAGCTAGGTCTTATTTTGAGGGAAACATGGCAATTATCTGTCGAAACAACAAATGTGAACTTGGTGCAATCCTGGGAGACCCTTTGCTGCAATTAGTGAACTTGATATAGATGGGTAATGAGGGTGTTTAGCAGAGGCAGGAAGACCCTCCCCCTTATGTCTGCTCTGCATCCCCTCTGGTCTCAGCCCTTCTGTTGGTGTCTGTTATAAATTTTCAACCAATTATTTTCAACCAGTTATTTTTTCTTAATTCTCAAATTGAAGTCCCTGAACTCCTGCACCAGTATCTCTGAGGGGTATGTTCCAAATGTACTTCCCTAAGCCTCACTTCCCTGACAGGGGTGGGGTCAGGGACTTGGAGGACAGGGGTGGAGGCTGGTGAGTGAGAGAATGGTGTTCCTCAGTGGTGTTGTTATCAGAGCACTCAGGCAGTGGAGTGAGTAGAAGAGGTCCAGGAAAGGGATACCTCTTTCTCTGCTCCAGGGAGGGAAGGTTCCGACCCCATTGTCAGTCCCAGGGTAAGTTCCAAGTACCTGGACTGAGCCCAGTCATGAGTGGGAGACCACTTGGGCATTGGGGGAGAGCCCTAGGGATGCACAGGACTTCCATAGGTACAGATAATGAAGAACTATAGGGATGAACTGTAGGGGTTCAGAGCAGGCTTTACCAGTCTCAGGATATGGGTAGTCCATATCCAGCTCTTCAGCTTCAGAGCAGACAATTCAGAGGCAATCCCACATCCAGGCATGCTCAATTGCGTAGTGATACAAGTGGCTGGTGGCTGATAGCAACTCAGCACAGCCCAATCCTCCTCTGCAAAACTGAGTTTGCTGAGCGGTAGCATGTAGAATTAACTTTTGTGACCAGTTAGGGGAGAGTGTGGGAATTACTTTGTTGCTTTCCTCCCACTTCTCCCAGCCCATTTTGCAACTTCACCTCAAATGTACAAACTCCAAACAGAACAATGATGGATCCTTCCCATAACTCCAGCTAGCTGCTGCATCACAGTGCCCTCTCCTCCCCCACATTCCTCCTCATGCCTAATGCCATATCTAGAGGAGGGTGAATAGGGAGCGACCTGCCAATGAAAAAAAAAATGCTGACAACTTCAAAATTAGAACTGGCATTACTAGAGAATAACAGACTACAAATTCCTTTAACTTAATCTACGATAAGGATTTCCTTTTTTTAATTCTACCTCAGAAAATTGGATATTATATAGTAATACTTAATGGCATACTTTCACTGTTATGATAGAACAAAATAGGCTGAATATTTTGGGAAAGCTAGCTAGATGTGTGTGTGTGTGTGTGTGTGTGTGTACATATACATCATATACACATATTTCTATTGTGAAACTAATTCTTATAGCTTATTATTTATTGAAAGCCATTTGTGTCATGAGCTGGAGGGCTGTAAGAAACACTTAAAATATTCCAGGTAGAGTGAGCCTCACAATAACTTTGTGAGGTAGGTTCTTTTTTTATAGCCATATTTTAAAATGAGGGAACTGGGGCCTAGAAAGGATAATGATGCCCCCATGGTCACACACCTAGAAGATAGTAAAGTCAGGCTGTGAATCCCAGTCTGACTCCAAAGCTTTTAAGAGTAAAGACTATTCTCTATTATTTAACAAATACATTTTTTTTCCTTTTTTGGTCTCTTTAAAACATGTAAACTACCTCTATCATGGAAATTTTACAGGTGTTATGTCCTGTGCACTGTTGAAAGATAGCCACAATTCCTAAAATAAATGAATAAATACTGAATGCAAATTATGTATAACACTCTGTATATGATATTTAAAGGCAAAATATTATCTCTAAGGTATATTTCTTTTTTGCAAATTCTTTTTAACTAATATTTATGAACAAATAACATATGGCTACATCTTTTTTGGTAGAAACACCCATTTAAATAGCCCTAGTATTACGACTTGCCACTTTTTTGATAATATAAACATGCAATATTTATTTATAATAATGTATTTGCAGTCAGATTACTATTTTGTATCGATAAATGAGGTATGTTAATTTCACCTAGAATAAAATACATGAAACATATTTCATTTATGTCCACACTTTCAAATTTGTTGACTTTTTCACTTAAAGATGTAAAACTTCCAGACCAGAGCCAAGTAATATTGAAATATTTACATTTTTGTATATCACCTTGCAAATTTGAACCTGTATTTGCATCTGATCGCTTCCATTTTTAGGAAAACACAATGTCTGCTAATAATAGAAAATCTCACACAGTACATTTATTGTTAAAGCAGTGATTGCAATGGCATGACAATGAAATTTCAGGTGTGTACATAGCCTTCTGAGCTTCAGGGTCTCCATTAGGTATCTTTGTCACCTGTTGAGGACTACTGTGTGTATGACTACTTGTACTACTGACTACTTGTCAGTCATTACTAATCTATTTCTGTATTCATTACTGCTTTTTGCCACCAAAATACCACCAGGTAAATTTGTATCAACCTCACCTATGTCCCCTACACCTGATTCCTCTCCATTAGATGGAGGCTTATATGGGTGGTTTCAAGCGCATTGCCTCATCCTGTTCTCTAATTACTTAATATGTTTAAATGTTGTTTTCTTCATCAGACTGTAAACCCCTCAAGGGATTAAGTAATGTTTCCTACTACTTCACACCATCACACAGTTCTAGAGATGCACTAAATGGTTTATAAAACTTGTGATTGTCCTGGTGATAAACTCATAGAACAAAGGGTAGAAAACAAAATGAACTATCCAAAAATTAGAAGATATTTTGAAACCAAATTATTTGAATGGAAAAGTAAAGGATTGGAATTGATTTGTAGTGATCTATATATATATATATATATATATATATATATATATATATATATATATATATATATATAACTTCAATCAAGTTACATTCCATTATTATCTCTATATATTTATCTATCTATATGTATATATGTTTCTTTTCAGCCAACTGAATAATTTTTTAAACTGTCTGTCCACCATTCTAATCTATGAATGAAGTAAAGGATCTGTCTAGCCAAGAAACAAGTCAGATTATCAATTTAAAATTAGCTAAGGCAGAAGATTTGTTTTTTCACTGTGATATCATAAATGTAAACTTGTTTATTAAATATGATTCAAATTATGAAAATATTACTATTTTTAGCTTCAAAACTAAAATGGTCTCAGGACAAAGGCACTGAAAGAGCAAGGCAGTAATAGTAAAACTGGTGGGTCAGTAACAAGTCTTTTTGAAGAAGTATTCAATCCTCAAGTTTTCTTTTACATATTCTTTTATACAAAAAGAGATCTTACAAATGCAGGCTTTATAGATTGGAGCAGATACTCAGGTAAAAAGATGTCTGTCTTCAAAAATATAATAAAAATGGCAAATAGACATGAAAAAATGCTCAACATCACTAATCATCAGAGAAATGCAAATCAAAACCACAATGAGATATCACCTCACCCCAGTCAGAATGGTTGTCATCAACAAGACAAATAGTAACAAATGTTGGAGAGGCTGTGGAGAAAAAGGAACCCTCATACACTGTTGGTGGGAATGCAGACTGGTGCAGCCATTATGGAAGGCAGTGTGGAGGTTCCTCAAAAAATTACGAATAGAATTGCCATATGACCCAGCAATCCCTCTCCTGGGTATCTACCCAAAAAATCTGAAAACATTTAGAGATAAAGACACGTGTGCTCCAATGTTCATTGCAACTTTGTTTACAGTGGCCAAGACATGGAAACAACCAAAATGTCCTTCGATAGATGAATGGATAAAGAAGTTGTGGTATATATACCCAATGGAATACTATTCGGCGGTAAGAAAAGATGATATAGGAACATTTGTGACAACATGGATGGATCTTGAGAGAGTAATGCTGAGCGAAACAAGTCAGACAGAAAAAGCAGAGAACCATGTGATTTCACTGATATGTGGTATATAAACCCAAACAGCAAAAGAACAAGACAAACAAATGAGAAACAGAAACTCATAGACACAGACAATAGTTTAGTGGTTGCCAGAGGGTAAGGGGCTGGGGGGTGGGGGGTGGGAGATGAGGGTAAGGGGGATCGAATATATGGTGATGGAAGGAGAACTGACTCTGGGTGATGAACACACAATGGGATTTATAGATGATGTAATACAGAATTGTGCACCTGAAATCTATGTAATTTTACTAACAATTGTCACCCCAATAAATTTAATAAAAAAAATTAAAAAAATTAAATATAGTTAATTAGGCTTGTTTTAAAGTAATGTATGATAATGATTCCCTGTTATTTACAACAGACACAGGCAAATTATTCTTGAATTATTAAATTGAATAAATTTTCACTTAATCTCTGATTATAATACAGTTATACCATTTCAAGCTGTGAACTTGTCAAGTCTCCTAAGATAAGCAGCTATGAACCAGGTTTGTAGTCAGATGTGTGGCTTCCTCCAAACCTCCTGATGCAGAAACTGCTAGAGATGACTCAGCAGGTTGTTTCCCTCTACAAAGGCACTACTAAAGGGCTGTCTAGGTGGGGGAACAAAGGAAAACTGTAACAGAATATTTCTTTACTAGAAACAGAGAAACAGAACTATAGGGAAGGAGGCAATTTTGACCCTATGACCTCTTCTCTGCCCTCCCTTTCTCCATCTTCTCTAAGATAAAGGAATGTGTGGGAGCCCAATCTTGGCTTTGTTTAATGAAAGGGTGGATTCAGTGCTGTTTATGCTTTATGGGAGGCACTGCAGTGTGGTGGTTAAGAGAGTGGATTTTGGGGCCACATAACATGGTTTGAATACTAATTCTGTGATTTGCTGGTCTTGGAACTCGGTCAGTTAACACCCTCCTTTTGCATTTATTCCCCAATCTATAATCATCAGATAATAACAACACCTATCCCCTGGGGTTGTTTTGTCAATCAAATGAGTTAATACATATATACCACTAAGAACAGTGTCTGGAAGATTATAAACTCAATAAATTTCTCTTAACCCTAATGGCTTAACCTCCTTTGCTTTATTGAACTTTACATAGACAACTTGGAAACCATGTAGTGGGGACTTTTGAGTGCCCACTGTAGTGCAACAAATACTTACTATTACTAAAAACTAGTACATGCACGGATAAAATATTTATAGATAGAGCTACTTGTCTACTCACATACAGCTCACCAGTCTCTATTATTTTTCCAATCTGTACATAAATATCCATATGGGAAGAATGTATTATTGAAACAACTATAGTATGCTAGTAAATTGTCATGAGGTCGTCTGGAAGGTTTCATTCTATGAACTAGCCAGATTGGGGTCCCTACTGCTAATAGATGTCAATGTAAATATGCACCCCTATACAAACAATAGATTTCTTAGATTTGGGGCATTGGCCAGTTGTTGATAATAGTTAAATTGAACAGAAATTACTGACAAAAAAGTATTTAGATCATGCTTTCATATCAGGCAGGTACGTAAAGGAAAACATGAATGAAATGCCTATGAAGTTCATTGATCTTACAAATATAGGATTTATAGATTGAAGCAGATTCTCATGTATAAAGAAATCTGTCTTCAGAAATGGCATTACGTAACCATTTTTGATATATTGTATACATATGCAAAGCAAGGCTGTCTTTAAAGATATTTTGACACCTTTTCTGCATTTGTATGTACACCCATTGCATTATCTTTATTCTATTCTAGGCTCTGTAATGTCCTAACTGGATGTAGATATCTAGTTATTGTTGTCCCTAACTTAGATACCGACTTACACCTAGCTTCATCTACCCCATATATGCCAATGCCTCCAAATATTTTTATCTCCACATCCAACTTCCTACTTGACACTTTATATATCAAAACATTTTAGGAAAGAAGGAAAGGAGCGGAGTGGAGACGCGCCGCACCTGCGGCGGTGGGGACGTGGGGTGGAATCGCGGTACACACCTGTGCTGTGGGGACTCAGCTGCTGTAGAAATTCGGCCCGCACCTGTGCCTGTGAAAATCCAGCCCACATCCACGGCTACAGATACGCAGGAGATCCCAGGACGGAGGAGAGCGCGGAAGCCAGGAGGTGGGCTCTTTGCCCTGCGTCCCACAGTGGACCTCTCCCACCGCGGGGGCAGCATATCCAGCATTTGAGGCAATAACTTCAGCTGATACCTCCAGTTAAGCCTTAGTCCAGACAAAGGACACAAACTCCATACCTGGGCCCCTCCCCCCGCTCTTCCAACCCTACCCCCACCTTTCTAGAGACTTGATCTGGCCCCTGCACTAAGGAGCAGTGGCAGATTACAGAGGAGCCTTGGTGCTCGGGCTCCAGGAGGACAGGCGGGCGGCTCTGGCCCAGAGAGGAGGCTGGGAGGAGTGTGGTTTTTGCTGGGCTGGGAGAGGGGGGAATCCTCCGTCCCCAGCCACCACATTTTCTGGCCTGTGGGAAGAGTGTAAGACAGCGGGGCTGGGAAAGAGAAGACCCCTCCTTCCATCCACAGCCCCCACCCTTTCTGGCCGGCCTAGGGTGGGGCAACCACATCCCCAGCTGCAGAGACACAGGGGCTCCCAGGACAAAAGAGAGAACACAAAAGCCAGGAGGCGGACTCTTTACCCTGCATCCCACAGCAGACCTCTCCTACGGCGGGGGCAGCATATTTAGCATTTGAGGCAATAACCTCAGCTGATACCTCCAGTTAAGCCTTAGTCCAGACAAAGGACACAAACTCCATACCTGGGCCCCTTCCCCCACTTTTCCAATCCTATCCCCACCCTTCCAGAGACTTGAACTGGCCCCTGAACTGAGGAGCAGTGTCAGATTATAGAGGATCCTTGGCTCTCGGGCTCTGGGAAGACTGGCGGGCGGCTCTGGCCCAGGAAGGAGGCTGAGAGGAGTGTGGTTTTTGCTGGCCTAGGAGAGAGGGGACTCCTCCGTCACCAGCCACCACCTTATCTGGCCTGCGGGAAGGGTGTGACACAGCTGGGCTTGGAAAGAGAGGACCCCTCCTTCTGTCCCCAGCCCCCACCCTTTCTGGCCTGCCTAGGGCGGGGCAATTACATCGGCGGAGGCACTCCCAGGGATCAGCAGTAAGCAGCAGAGGCAGCTCCCAGCTTTTAGCAGCTGAGAAATCTCCCGCCCGCGACACACACATAGAGAAGAGGTGCCCTAAGACTCAGGAGAACTGGACACAGGGCTGGTGGTGCTACTCTCAGTGTGCATATGTGCAGGCAAGAGCAGAAACTGCACTGGCTTTGTAAAAACTACCGTCCAGACCCCTCAGCCCCATGCATCTAAAGCTGCAGTCCCAACGTCCTTCTGGGCACCAGGTGACCGACTCTACCCGCACAATATGCAGGGGACTCTGTGCTACAGCAGAGAACAACCTGCAGATTACTTGGTGGGCTTAAGCCACGACTGGCGCTGCTTTTTGTTCTGTTTTGATTTGCTTTATGTCTTTGACATCTTTGCCTGTGTGGAGTGGGGGTTGTCGATTGTTTTTTACATGTGAATTTATTTGATTTTTTTCTTTGTTGTTGTTGTTGTGCTTGGTGATTTGCTTTGTTCTGAAATTGCCCTACCAGGGCCCAGCTTAAGAGGCACAAGATTCAACATACACAGAGGCCAACTCCAGACCAAACCAGAGTACTACTGGGTTTGACCTACAAGTGACACACCCAGAGGGGATTCTTTACAGGCACAAGAGCCCACAGAGGCCAAACCACATCTAAGCGGTCAACCCTCACTCAGCAGAATACCCTGCGGTGGGCAGAGCCAAGTCTCACAACTAGTCAGCCTAGGAGTTAAACCCACCTACTCACAAGCGAAAAGCAATTAAAGATCTTCTTTAACAGGACAATATACACAACACAAGAGTCACTTTTGGAGCACACGCAGAGGAGAAGAACGAAGTAGTGCAAGTGAAATACAAAGGACACATACTGCATACTAACCCAGCGAGAACTAAGAACTCCAGGGCATCTACCTAATACATCGAAGCAAACACAGAGAGTCAGCCAGAATGAGGAAACAAAGAAACATATCCCAAATAAAAGAACAGAAGAAACCTCCAGAAATGGAACCAAATGAAGCAGAGGTGACCAAACTATCAGAGACAGAGTTAAGAATACTGATGATAAGAATGTTTAAGGAGCTTAGAGAGGACATCAAGAAGGATGTAGAAATCATAACGAACAACCAGTTAGAACTAAAGAACACAATTACTGAAATAAAGAACTCACTTGAAGGACTTAACAGCAGGTTAGATGAAGCAGAGGATCGAATCAGCAACTTAGAAGAGAAGTTAGCAGAGATCACCCAAACAGAACAACAGAAAGAAAAAAGAATAAAAAACAATGAAGATGGTTTAAGAGACCTATGGGATAACATCAAGCGCAACAACATGCGCATCATAGGAATACCAGAAGGTGAAGAGAAGAAACAAGGGATTGAGAACATATTTGAAGTAATAATGTCTGAAAATTTCCCTAACCTGATGAAGGAAACCAACATACAAGCCCAGGAAGTGCAGAGAGTTCCAACCAGGATAAACCCAAACAGGTCCACTCCAAGACACATTATAGTTAAAATGGCAAAGATTAAAGACAAAGAGAGAATCCTAAAAGCAGCAAGAGAAAGACAGAGGGTTACATACAAGGAACTCCCATAAGACTATCAAATGACTTTTCTGCAGAAACATTGAAGGCCAGGAGGGAGTGGCAGGAGATACTCAAAGTGATGGAAAACAAAGGCCTACAACCTAGGTTGCTTTATCCAGCAAGGCTATCATTTAAAATTGACGGAGAGATAAAGAGCTTCCCAGAAAAGAATAAGCTAAAGGAATTCATTACCACCAAGCCAGCATTGCAAGAAATACTAAAAGGACTTCTGTAAATAGAAGAAAGATGAAAACAATCTAACCACAAATTTAAAATGGCAATAACTATGTACTTATCAATAATCACTTTAAATGTAAATGGTTTAAATGCTCCAATCAAGAGACATAGGGTGGCTGAGTGGATAAGAAAGCAAGACCCTTGTATATGCTGTATACAAGAGACTCACCTCAGATCAAAAGACACACACAGGCTGAAAGTGAAGGGTTGGAGTAAGATATTCCATGCAAATGGAAATGAGAAAAAAGCTGGAGTTGCAATACTTATCTCTGACAAAATAGACTTTAAAATGAAGAAAATATTAAAAGACAAAGATGGGCACTATATAATAATAAAGGGATCAATTCGACAAGAGGACATAACCCTAGTAAACATCTATGCACCCAACATAGGAGCACCTAAATATATAAAACAGATATTGACTGACATAAAGACAGAGATCAACAGTAACACTATCATAGTAGGGGACTTCAACACACCTCTGACAACAAGGGACAGGTCTTCCAGACAGAAAATCAATACGGAAACAACAGCCTTAAATGACACATTGGACCACTTGGATTTAATCGATATTTTCAGAGCATTCCACCCCAATGCTGCAGAATACACGTTCTTCTCAAGCGCACATGGAACATTCTCCAAGATAGACCATATGTTAGGCCACAAAGCAAGTCTTGATAAATTTAAGAAAATTGAAATCATACCAATTGTCTTCTCTGACCACAGTGCTATGAAATTAGAAATGAACTACAGGAAAAAAAACTGGAAGACACACAAATTCATGGAGGCTGAATAATATGTTACTAAATAATGAATGGGTCAAGCAGGAGATCAAGGAAGAAATCAAAAGATATCTCGAGACAAACGAAAATGAAAATACTATGACCCAAAATCTATGGGATGCTGCAAAAGCAGTCCTAAGAGGGAAGTTCATAGCACTGCAGGCCTACCTAAAGAAACAAGAAACAACACTAATCAACAGTTTGTCTTCACACTTAAGGGATCTGGAAAAAGAACAACAAAATAAGCCCAAAGGGAGTACAAGAAAGGAGATAATAAAGATCAGAGCGGAAATAATTGAAATAGAAACCAGAAAAACAATACAAATGATCAATTAATCCAAGAGTTGGTTCTTAGAGAAGATAAACAAAATTGACAAACCTTTAGCCAGACTCATTAAAAAAAAAGAGAGAGAGAGGACCCAAATTAATAAAATCAGTAATGAAAGAGGAGAAGTGACAACAGACACCGCAGAAATACAAAAATTTTAAGAAATTACTATCAGCAACTGTATGCCAACAAATTTGACAATCTAGAAGAAATGGACAATTTTCTAGAGGCGTACAACCTTCCAAGGCTAACTCAAGAAGAGACAGAAAACCTGAATAGACTGATTACCACCAAGGAAATTGAATCAGTAATCAACAATCTCCCAACAAACAAAAGCCCTGGACCAGATGGCTTTACAGGTGAATTTTACAGAACGTTCCAAAACGATTGTCACCTATTCTCCTCAAACTCTTCCAAAAAATCCAGAGGGAGGAAAGACTCCCAAACACTTTTTACGAAGCCACTATCACCCTGATCCCAAAATCAGACAAAGACACCACAAAAAAAGAAAACTCCAGGCCGATATCGCTAATGAACATACATGCAAAAATCCTCAACAAAATACTAGCGAACAGAATTCAGCAATACATTAAAAAGATCATATACCATGATCAAGTGGGATTCATCCCTGGTATGCAAGGGTGGTTCAACATCCTCAACTCAATTAATGTGATACACCACATTAACAAAATGAAAAATAAAAATCATATGATCATATCAATTGACGCAGAAAAAGCATTTGATAAAATTCAGCAGCCATTCATGATAAAAACCCTTAAGAAAGTGGGAATAGAGGGATCATATCTCAACATAATAAAGGCCATATATGATAGACCCACAGCTAACATCATACTCAATGGGGAAAAGCTAAAACCATTCCCCTTAAGATCAGGAACAAGGCAAGGTTGCCCACTTTCTCCACTTCTATTCAACATAGTGCTGGAAGTTCTAGCCACAGCAATCAGACAAGAAAAAGAAATAAAAGGCATCCAAATCGGTAAGGAGGAAGTAAAACTGTCATTATATGCAGATGATATGATACTATATTTAGAGAACCCTAAAGACTCCACCAAGAAACTATTAGAGCTGATAGATGAATTTAGTAAAGTAGCAGGATACAAAATTAATATTCAGAAATCAGTTGCATTTGTATATACCAATAATAAAACATCAGAAGGAGAAATTAAGAAAGCAATTCCATTTACAATTGCTCCAAAGACTATAAAATACCTGGGAATAAATTTAACCAAAGAAGTAAAAGATCTGTACTCAGAAAATTATAAGACACTGAAGAAAGAAATGAAAGAAGATACAAATAGATGGAAACACATACCATGTTCGTGGATAGGAAGAATTAATATAGTTAAAATGTCCATACTGCCTAAGGCAATATACATATTCAACGCAATTCCTATCAAACTACCAACAACATTTTTCACAGAAATAGAACATATAATCCTAAAATTTATATGGGATAACAAAAGACCCCGGATAGCCTCAGCAATCTTGAGAAATAAGAACAAAGTGGGAGGTATAACAATACCTGACTTCAAATTATACTACAAGGCTACAGTAATCAAAACAGCATGGTACTGGCATAAAAACAGACCCATAGATCAATGGAACAGAATAGAGAGGTCAGAAATAAATCCATGCCTATATGGCCATTTAATCTATGACAATGGAAGCAAGAATGTACGGTGGGGTAAAGACAGTCTATTCAATAAATGACTGGATTAAGAAACTGTGGTACATTTATACAATGGAGTATTATGCAGCCATAAAGAAGAAAGAAATCTTACCATTTGCAACAACATGGATGGACCTAGAGAACATTATGTTAAGTGAAATAAGTCAGACAGGGAAAGACAAATACCATATGATCTCACTTATATGCGGAATCTAAAGAAAAGAATAAGTAAATGAACTAATCAAAGACAGTTTTGGAAACATGGAGGAAAAACCAAGGGTTGCTAGAGGGGCGGGGGGTGGGGATAAGGGGAAGGTGAGAGGTTTAGAAAATAGTCGGTAAGCACAAGATGGCCAATGGGTTTTGAAAATTAATTTGGGGAACGTACAGAGGGATAGTAGATGGGGGGAGGTGGGTTCACACAGTGTGAGGGATATAAATGATAAACGTCTAAGTTTTGCTTTGTCTTGTGCACCTGAAACTAATAATAATAATAAAAAATAATTTCAAATTCAGCATGTATAACCTCAAGATTTTGATTTCAACTCCCAGGCACCTGATCAGTTATTGTTTCCTATCTTAATGAATAGCACCACGTACCATCCAGCTATGTAAACCAGAGTCCTAAGAATTATCCTTGGTGTATAATGCTTCCTTAACTTTGGAACCAATATCCATCTTCAAATCCATTCAATTCTCACCATCTCGGATGCTAACACCCTTTCCTATGCCACTGTTTCGTCTTGACTGGACAGTTGCAAGAGCCTCCTAACTGATTTTACTGCAAGCATTTTTGCCCTCCTCCATTCAGTTTTTCACACTGCAGCCAGAGTGATGTTTTTGTTGTTCTTGTTGCTGTTTAATTAAAGTTTATTGGGGTGACAGTGCTCCACAAATCTATATAGGTTCAAGTGTACAATTCTATAACATCGTCTATATATTGCATTATGTGTTCACCATCCAGAACCAGTTCTGTATCCATCACCATATATTTGACCCCCTTTACCCTGTTCTACCATTCCCTCTCCCCCCTTACCCTCCATTAACCACTAAACTGTTGTCTGTGTCTATCAGATTTTGTTTCTTTATTTGTTTGTCTTTTTCCCTTTGTTTGGCCTTCAGTTTTATATCCCACATATGAGTGTACTCATATGGTTCTCAACATTTTCTGTCTGATTTTTTTCACTTAGCATAATAATCTGAACGTCCATGTATGTTGTTGCAAATGGCAGTATTTCATTTTTCTTATTGCAGAGTAATATTCCATTGTGTATATATATCACATCTTCTTTATTAAATCATCGATTGAATAAAACTTTGGTTGTTTCCATGTCTTGGACACCGTAAATAATGCTGCAAAGAACATGGTAGCACATATATCTTTAAGCATAAATGTTTTCAGAGTTTAGGGGGAGATACCAGGAGACAGATTATGGAGTCATATGGCAATTCTTTTTTTCATTTTAATTTCTTTTTTTAAATTAATTTTATTGCGGTGATAATTGTTAGCAAAGTTACATAGATTTCTGGTGTACAATTCTGTAATATATCATCTATGTATCACATTGTGTGTTCACCACCCAGAGTCTGTTCTCTTTCCAAAACCTATATTGTATCCCTTTTATTCTCATCGACCACTCCCTTCCCCCCTTACCCTCTGGTAACCAGTAAACTATTGTCTGTGTCTATGAGTCCTTGTTTATCCATTTGTTTCTCTTGTTCCTTTGTTGTTTTCAGTTTTATATACCAGGTATCAGGGAAATCATATGGTTCTCGACTTTTTCTGTCTGACTTATTTAGCTTAGCATAATCTCAGGATCCATCTACGTTGTAGCAAATGGCATTATTTCATTTTTTCTTATGGAAGAATAGTATTCCATTGTGAATATATATATATATTCACATCTTCTTTATCCAATCATTTATCTAAAGACACTTTGGTTGTTTCCATGTCTTGGCTACTGTAAATAAAGCTGCAATGCACATCTGAGCACATATGTCTTTATGGATAAATGTTTTCAGATTTTTTGGGTAGATACCCAGGAGAGGGATTGCTGGGTCATATGGTAATTCTATTCTTAACTTTTTGAGTAACCTCCACACTGCCTTCCATAGCGGCTGCACCAATCTGCATTTCCACCAAGAGTGTATGAGGGTTCCTTTTTCTCCACAGACTCTCTAACACTTGTTATTATTTGGCTTGTTGATAATAGCCATTCTAACTGGGGTGAGGTGATACCTAATTGTGGTTTTGATTTGCATTTCTCTCATGATTAATGATGTTGAACTTTTTTTCACGTGTCTATTGGCCATTTGTATGTCCTCTTTGGAGAAATGTCTCTTCAGGTCCTCTACTCATTTTTTTTTAGTTTGTTTTCTTTGTTGTTGAGTTGTGTAAGTTCCTTATGTATTTTGGATATTAGTCCCTTACTAAAGACATTGTTTGCAAAAATCTTCTCCCATTTTGTTGGTTGCCTCTTTATTTTGTCATTGGTTTATTTTGCTGTGCAGAAGCTTTTTAGTTTGATATAGTCCCATTCATTCATTTCAGCTTTTACTTCCCTTGCCTTTGAAGTCAAATTCATAAAATGCTCTTTGAACCCAAGGTCCATAAGTTTAGTACCTATGTTTTCTTCTATGCGGTTTATTTTTTCAGTTCTTATGTTCAGGTCTTTGATCCATTTTGAGTTAATTTTGATACATGGTGTCAGATAGCAGTCTAGTTTCATTCTTTTGCACGTGGCTTTCCAATTCTCCCTGCACCATATATGGAAGAGGCACTGTTTTCTGGATTGTATATTTCTGGCACCTTTGTCAAAAATTGTCTGTCCACATTTATGTGGGTTTGTTTCAGAGTTGTCAATTCAATTCCATTGGTCGTTGTGTCTGTTTTTCTACCAATACCATGCTGTTTTGATTATTGTTGCTCTGTAGTACAAGCTGAAGTCAGGGAGTGTGATTGTTCTTTTTTCTTAGGATTGCTTTGGCTATTTGGGGTCTTTGGTGATTCCATACAAATCTGATCATTTTTTTGTTCTACTTCTTTAAAAATGCCATTTGGATATTGATGGGGGCTGCATTAAATCTGTATATTGCTTTGGGTATTATGCCCATTTTAACTATGTTGATTCTTCCAATCCATGAGCAGGGAATCTCTTTCCATTTCTTTGTGACTTCTTCAATTTCTTGTAAAAATGTAACATAATTTTCAATATATAGGTCTTTCACATCCTTGGTTAAGTTGATTTCTTAGGTATTTTGTTCTTTTTATTGCAATTACAAAAGGAATTAGTTTTTTTAAAATTTTTTTTAATTATTTCTTTTTCCGAGATTTCATTGTCAACATATAGGAATGCAATGGACTTTTGTATGTTGATTTTGGAGCAGCAGCTATACTGTATTTGTTCATTGTTTCCAATAAGTTTTTGGTGGAGTCTTTAAGTTTGTCTATATATAGCATCATGTTATCTGCAAAAAGTGACAATTTAACTTTTGTTCATTCCCAATTCAAATGCCCTTTATTTCTTTCTATGCCTGATTGCTTTGGCTAGGACTTCCAATACTGTGTAATAAAGCAGAGGTGGGGGCCGGCATGGTGACTCAGGCTCAAAGCTCCATGCTCCTAACTCCGAAGGCTGCCGGTTTGATTCCCACATGGGCCAGTGGGCTCTCAACCACAAGGTTGCCAGTTCAATTCCTCGAGTCCCGCTGGTGGCCCCCGCCCACTGCAACTAAGATTGAACACGGCACCTTGAGCTGAGATGCCTCCCGGATGGCTCAGTTGGTTGGAGCATGGGCTCTCAACCACAAGGTTGACAGTTTGATTCCTCGAGTTCCGCAAGGGATGGTGGGCAGCGCTCCCTGCAGCTAAGATTGAATATGGCACCTTGAGCTGAGCTGCTGCTGAGCTCCCAGATGGATCAGTTGGTTGGAGCACGTCCTCTCAACCACAAGGTTGCCGGTTCGACTCCCTCCAAGGGATGGTGGGCTGCGCCCCCTGCAACTAGCAATGGCAACTGGACCTGGAGCTGAGATGCACCTTCCATAACTCAGACTGAAAGGACAACAACTTGAAGGTGAATGGCACCCTCCACAACTAAGATTGAAAGGACAACAACTTGACTTGGAAAAAAAAAAGGCCTGGAAGAACACACTGTTCTCCCAATAAAAGTCCTGTTCCCCTTCCCAATAAAAATCTTTAAAAAAAAAAAGCAGAGGTGGTAGAGGACAGCACTGCCATGGTCCTGAACATAGAGCGAAGGGCTTCATGGTTTCACCATTAATAATTATATTAACTGAGGTTTTTTCATATATGGCCTTTATTGTGTTAGGGAATTTTACTTCTATACCCATTTTATTAAGTGTTTAAATCATAAATGGATGTTGTGTCTTATCAAACACCTTTTCTGCATCTACTGATATAATCATATGATTTTTCTCCTTTATTTAATTTACATGGTGTATCACGATTATCGATTTGCATCTGTTGAACCATCCTTGTGTCATTGACATGAACCTCACTGGGTCGTGATGCATAATCTTTTTTGTTGCATTTGATTTGCTAGAATTTTGTTTATGATTTTTGCATCTGTATTCATCAGAGATGTTGGTCTATAATTTTCTCTCTTTGCGTTATCCTTACCAGATTTTGGTATCAGAGTAAACTTGGCCTCATAAAATGAGTTAGGGAGTATTGCCTCTTCTTCAAATTTTGGAAGAGTTTGAGTACAATGGGTATTAGATTCACTTTGAATGTTTGATAGAATTCACTAGTGAAGCCATGTGGTCCCTGACTTTTGCTTTTGGGAAGGTTTCAGATGACTGATTCAATTTCGTTACTGTTGATCGGTCTATTTAGATTTTCCAATTCTTCAAGATTCAGCCTAGGAAGGCTATATGTTTCTAAAAACATGTCCATTTCTTCTAGGTTATTGAATTTGTTGGCATATAGTCCTTCATAGTATTCTTGGAAGATCCTTTGTATTTGTGTGGCATCCATGATAACTTCCCCTCTTTCATTTCTGATTTTGTTAATTAGTGTCTTCTCTCTTTTTACCTTAGTGAGTCTAGCCAAGGGTTTGTCAATTTTATTAATCTTTTCTAAGAACTAGCTGTTTGTTGCATTAATTTTTTCTACTGTCTTTTTGTACTGTATTTCATTTAGTTCATTCTGATTTTTTTTTGACATTTTTTTTATTAAATTTATTGAGGTGACAAATTGTTAGTAAAATTACATAGATTTCAGGTGTACAATTCTGTATTACATCATCTATAAATCCCATTGTGTGTTCATCACCCAGAGTCAGTTCTCCTTCCATCACCATATATTCGATCCCCCTTACCCTCATCTCCCACCCCCCACCCCCCACCCCCCTTACCCTCTGGCAACCACCAAACCATTGTCTGTGTCTATGAGTTTCTGTTTCTCATATGTTTGTCTTGTTCTTTTGTTGCTTTTGGTTTATATACCACATATCAGTGAAATCACATAGTTCTCTGCTTTTTCTGTCTGACTTATTTCGCTCAGCATTACACTCTCAAGATCCATCCATGTTGTCACATATGTTCCCTTCCTACTGCAGACTTTGGGTTTCATTTGTTCTACTTTTTATAGTTACTTAATGTGTAATGTGAGGATCTTTACCTGGGATTTATCTTCTTTCTTGAGATAGGGCCTGTAATGATATAAATTTCCCTTTTAAAACAGCTTTCACTTCATTCCCAAAATTTTGGTAGGATGCATTTTCATTTTGATCTCTCCTCTTATTTCTATTTTTACCCAGTTTTTATTTAGAAGTATGTTGTCTAATATCCACATATTTGTGGCTTTTCCTGCTTTTTGTTTTATTTATTTGTTTATTTATTTATTTATTTATTTTGCAGTTGTTATCCAATTTCAAAGCCTTGTGTTCACAGAATATGCTTGGGATGATTTCAATCTTCTTAAATTTGCTGAGGCTAGTTTTATGTCCCAATATATGATCTATCCTTAAGAATGTTCTATGTACACTAGGAAAAAATGTATAGTCTGATGTTCTAGGATGAAGTGCTCTATTACTGTTAATTAAGACCATTTCATCTAATGTGTCATTCATGGCTTATATTTTTAAATTTATTTTCTGTTTGGATGATCTATCTGTAGATGTCAATGATTTATTTAGGTCCCCTACTGTAATTGTGTTTAGGTCAATTTCTCCTTTTAGTTCTTTTAGAAGTTGCTTGGTATATTTCTGTGCTCCCTGATTGGGGGCATAAATATTGATGACTGTTATGTTTTCTTGTTGCATAGTCTCCTTTATAATCATGAAATGCCCATCTTTCTCTCTTGTTACCTGTTTATCATGAGTATGTTTCATCTGATATTGGAATGGCTACACCTACTTTTCTCTGAATTCCATTTGCTGGGAGTGTCAATTTCCATCCTTTCATTTTGAGTCTTTATTTGTTCTTGTAGCTGAGATGTGTCTCTTGGAGGCAGCATATGGTTGTGTTTAGCTTTGTGATCCAGTCTGCTACTCTGCCTTTTTATTCGTGAGTTCAGTTCCTTTACGTTTAGAATGATTATTGATATATAAGGATTTCCTATCATTCTGTCTCTGGTTTTCTGGTAGGACGGTGTCTCCATTGTTTCTTTGCCTTTTTGTTGCTGTCTGTTATTTCAGTGTAGTTGTAGTCTATCATTTTTTCATTCTGTTTCTTCTTTTTTATGTTACGTATTTCAGTTCTGGATTTTTTTTGAGTGATTACCATTAATTTTATGTAAAATAAAGTTACATATTTAGAGGACTCCATTTTATTCAGCATGCATCACATCTCCATTCCCTTTTGCTAGTTCAGACCTTTACCCTCTCCTCTTTCATGTTTTTTTTTTTTTTTCTTTTCTGTCACAAATTACACCTATAATGCTGGGAGTTGATTTCTGTGCTGCAGTAGTAAGTTGTGTTTTTCCTGTTTTGTTTTGTTTTTTTCTTTCTCCTTTACCCTGTATGTTACGTTTAAGTGTATAGTGTCCTATTTGGCATAGGGGATGCTATTACCTGCTTCTGTCTGTTCCTAGTACTACTCATGGTTTTTCAGTCTTCTGCTTTTTTTTCAGGTTGAATAGCCTCCACTATTTATTGTAGTGCAGGGCATGTGTTAGAAAATTCCCTCAGCTTCTGTATGTCTGGAAAGGTCTTTATTCCTCCTTCATATCTAAAGGATGTCTTTGCTGGGTATGTTATTCTTGGCTCATAATTTCTCTCTTTCAATAGTTTGAATATTTGAGTCCCCTCCCTCCCAGATTTTAGAGTTTCTGCTGAAAAATCTGCTGATACTCTAACGGTCTTTCTTTGTAGGTTACTATCTTCTTTTCCCTGGCTGCCTTGAGGATTCTTTCTTTTTTGTTAATTTTTGACAGCTTCAATACAATGTGCCTTGGAGAAGGCCTGTTGGGATTGAGGTAACTAGGTGTTCTATTTGCTTCTTGGATTCGAGGATCCAGTTCTTTCCACAAGTTTGGGAAGTACTCATCAGCTATTTCTTTTATATACTCTCTGTTCCCTTCTGTCTTTCTTCTCCTTTGATATACCCATTATTCTTTATTTTTCTCTTTCAGATGGAGTCAAAATGTTCTTGTAGAGTTCTTTCATTTTTATTAACTTTCAAGTCTCTCTCTTCTTCTATCTGTGTGATTTCCAGATTTCTATCTTCTATGTCACTGACTCTTTCTTCCGTCTGCTCAGCCATTTTACCTAAGCTGGCTATCTCATTCTTCATTTCCTTTATTGAGTTCTTAATCTCCAGAAATTCTATCTGATGCTTTTTTAAAATTTCAATCTTTTGGCAAAATGTTCATTTTGTTCTTTGATTGTGTTTCTGAGTTCATTAAACTGCCTGTCTGTGTTTTGTTGCATCTTGTTGAGTTTTTCTTTGAACTGAAATCTTGAATTTTCTGTCATTGAAGTCACATATTTCCATATCTTTAAGTTGATTTTCTGGAGACTTTTTTTGTTTGTTTCTGAGCTGCTTTGTTACCTTGGATATTCATGACAATTAATAAATTATGATTTCTGTTCCTAGGCATCTACTGGAGAGGGTTCTATAACGGTTTTGTAGGAAGACCTCTTTCTTTTGCTTTCCAGTAGGTGTTCGTGAAACGTTTTATTTTCTTTCACACTGCAGCCTTTTATTCTCTCTCACCTTGTAGTCTTATGCTTTCCATGCACTGCTCTGTCCTCTCACACAATTAGAGGCTCCCTGGAATGTGGGGTTCTCTGTGAGTAGGTCGCCTGGTTCACAGGACACCACCTCTGTTGTGGGATGTGGAGAGCTACTGAAGTTCCAAAGCTGTTCCTGCACCAATTTCAGAACCTCTGTGTTTCAGTAGCTTTGTGTATCCCTGTCGGGATCCACCCAGATAGGTAGAGGCAGGAGCAGGGTGGGTAGTGAGAGGTTGCTCTGAGCAATGACAGCAGCCACTAGCATAGCCAATCCTGCACCCAAGGCTTCCTTCCATCTCCTAAACTAGTTGGGTTGTGAGTTCATGGCTACAGGTCTCAGTTTTCAGAACTACAAATATTCTGTTTTGTTGTTGTTGTTGTTGTTTTATGACACTGCTACTGTTCCGCTTCTAGCCTTGGAAATGTTGGGGGTGGGGAGAGCTCTGGGAGAGTACGGAGTGGTCAGCTAGGCTCTGTACCTATTTCTTTTGTCTGCTGCTTGACAGTGAATCCTTAAACCATCGTTCTCACTCTTCTTCCCTCAGTCTTTTCTCCAAGGTCTCTGACGTGAGCGGTGGATTCAGCTGTGTTATATGCTTATCCCTCAGGCAGAACTGTGGGCCATAAGTGGAGCACTAGCAGTCTGAATTCTTCCCTCTCCCGGGACTGCAATAGCTCCTGAATATAGGGAGGTTGGAGTTCCAAGCTCCCATCTGAATTCTGTGGCCCACATGGCCTGCATCTCTGCACTTCCCCTTTCTTACCCACCCTCCTCCACACTGCTTCCCCAATTTGCCCACTTTAAATGATTTCAATTGTGTGTCTCTTAGTCTTGCCTGTCTGCCACACAGGGAGTCCTTTGTGCAATTATAGCTGTTCAATTTGTTGTAAATTCCAGGGGAGATTTCAAGAGGCTCTCATCACACCACCATTTCTGTGATGTAATCTTCATCTTTCAGATTTTAGCAAAGGTATCAGTTTGTTAGGGATACCCTCATTGACACCACCCCCCCCGACTAGGTCAGAACTATTAATAATGGAGATCCCCTTAACTGTATTTCATGGCGTTCACTACTGGTGAAATTGCATGGTTATTCCTATGAGTCTTTGTTTAATGTCTGTATCCACCCCAGGGTTGAACAAAATCTCCATGAGGGCATGTGCTCTCTACTGTATCTCCAATACCTAGTATGTCATAGAAATACTCAATAGCTGTTGAATAACGCTGACTGAAATTTTAGAGACCCTTGATCTATGTGTTTAACTACTATGTCAGAACCAAATGTTTCATGCTATTTGATCAGCCACCTCTAATTTAATATAGCTTAGAGGGAAGACTTTTTGCTCTCTCATATTTTAGAGCAGGGGTGTCTAAACTTTTTCAACATTTTTCACCAAGGGCCATATGCGGTAAAATACACAAACAGCCAGGCCACTAACTCGAGGTGAAGTACGTATTGCCTGACCTGGTTTATTTAAGTAAGCTAAATATATTTTTGGAATTTGCTGCGGGCCAATTAACAATGGATTGTGGACCGCAGTTGGCCCGTGGGCCACAGTTTTGACACCCCTGCTTTAGAACCTTTCAAATGGTTTCCTCTTAAGTTGTTTCAGTAGTAATTTTCTCTGGATCTATTCAAAGTATAATCCACTCCATTTTCCAAAAAGTGAATCCTCTATTCCTGCAAAACTCTAGATCAATTAATGTGATAGACAGCCCCAGAAAACATTATAAATTAAATTGGAAGTAGAATATTCTGCTGAAACCATTACTGTGTTGTCTTTCAGCTGTGGAGACATCTGCCCAAGATGTCACAGTGCTGTTTCCAGGTGTGATCAAACTCCAAGGATCAGCCTTGACAGGGTGATATAAGTTGCAAGTAGAACCTCAGTATTTAATACTTACCTTAAATGGGCACTATTATTTGTAAATTGATTGAATCTCCCTGTGCAGATGCTGTGTACAAAAACTTAATGTCTATGTATATACTACTGTCAAGAACTACTGCAAGCCTCATTAACAAACTACTACTAAGAATGTTTCAACACTTATATAAAAACCTAAAGCCATTGTTTTTGGCACTTACGTTTCAAAACTCAGCTAGTCAGTTGAAAACTGCTTCTCCAGCATAGAACTCATTTTGTTACTTTCATAGGGTGGGCAAAATTTTGCAACTAATGTATCACAGTAGGAAACTTAGCTTTGTATCAAATTTCACATGAGTTTCCTTCCTTCATGAAAAGTGCCTATTAACTATTGTTTTGATCATTTTTCTCGGCCTACTCCATCTATGCCATGCTTTGTTAGAATTTAGGCGTCTGGGAGGAGCCCTTGGCCAGATACACTAGAATTATTCTGAATGTGTATCCCAAAGTCTGTTTTTTGCCTGAGGATATTCTGTGAGAAAGTAGGATGACCTCTCATCGGGGTGCATATTCTGGTCAAGATTCTCATCTTTAATAAGATGGCAACCTTATCACATTAAATTAGCACAATCTTTGGTAACACGGGCTCTTCTAAGAACTATATGGCTAAGACAACTTACTTGACCTCTCATTGCCTCACTTTACCCACTGAAAAATTAACTTTTTTCTTTATAATTGTGCTTAATAAACAAATGCTTAGTAAATGTATACAAACAAATGATAAGTATTATTAGTGTCTGGATGTTCTAGCCTATGAACCTACCTATAACAAGCAATATATACTACTGCCCCTTCAGATATCAACAGAGAATATAACCTAAATGCATCTACCTCTCCAGATTGTCCACCCATCCCCTTGTCTGCCTGGGAAAGTTGTACTCATCCCTCAAGTCTCATGTCTATCATTACTCTGCCAGATAGGTTTAAGAGCATCTTCTTTTATTCAATATGGACATACTTCCATGATAGCAATTAACCTACATCATTTTAGTCATTAGCTTATCTAACTCTAAAATAACTGCAAGTCTCTTTGAAGTAGAATCATTTAAAAATATGTATTTTAATCCCCAGAACCTAGCACACTGCCTGGCATATAGATGGCTCCTGCACATTTGCTCAATGAATGAACAAATAAATTCAGCTTCTATCCAAACCCTTGCTAATAAAATACTACAGTTAGCATTCTGAAGGCTGATTCACATATTTTCAGTTTTATTTTTGAATCACCTTTGGCCCCAGAAGACTATATCATAGGATTATATTAGTTTAGTATTTGCTGAATGAGTTTCACTCATTTGCACTTCATTGTTATGCTTTAGGCAGTTATCAAAGGTCATTAAAAATAACCAAACAGCTATGTGTATGTCCATTCTGCATTTATGTAAATCTGTTATGAAAGCCACTGTTCATCATATTGCTCAATGTCCCCTGTATAACAATGTCATACAGAAAATTAATTTTATAATCTAATGCCAAAAATCCTTAATCTTTGTGGAATTATTATATTTCCTCCTTTCTGACCATGGGAACTACATAACAGTGCAGTTTCCATACCATCATGTACTCCCTTCCCATTGCATTGACTTGATTCTAACCAGTACAATATGGCAAAGATAATGGGATGTCACTTCTGTGAGTAATTTATAAAAGACAGTGGCATCAATCTTGTTATCTTTCTCTCACTCTCTCTCTCGGTCTCATTCTGAAAGAATCCAGTTGCCACATTGTGAGTTACCTCATGGAGAGACCCAAATTGTGAGGAGCTGATGTCAGCATGCCTACAGCTCTATGAATGAGTTTGGGAGTGGATTACACTTCCTCTGCCCCCAGGTGAAGTGTGAGGTGACATCACAGCCCTGGCTGACACCTTGATTGCAGCCTGATGAAAGACCCTGAGTCATATAAACCCTGATAAAATATACCCAGATTTTCCTGTTCTACAAAAACTGTGAGATAATAAATGCTTATTGTTTTAAACTACTATGATTTGAGGTAATTTGTTCCACAGCAATAAATAACTTACAAACTGGGGAAAAATATTTCCCAGATGTGTAAAAATTTGACTCAACCAGAACAATGGCTGGGCTACTGACTCAACACATCAACAAGTTCATGACTTCAGTTCTTAAAACATTTGCTGGGCATTTACCAAGCACTAGACCCATGGTATATTATCTTAGTTCTTAAATCAGCTCTGTGGAAATACTATATTCAACCACATTTGGCTAATGAGGAAACTTAGAAACAAAGTTTTCTAAATTTGCACAGCCAGTTAACTAGCAAAGCTTTGATTTGTACCCAATACTGTGACTCTAGAGTGAGTATTCTTAAACCGTTAGCCATATTATCTCAACTATGCTATATATTCTCAGTATATTGCCTAGAGGTTCACTAAGTGGCTCTCTCTCTCTCTCTCTTTCTCTCTCAGCTTTCTTTTTTAAAAAATAAGGACATGAAAGGAATAATACCAAATTTATAGATGAAATTAAACTGGGAAGCAGAATGAATAATAATACATAACAGAAAACATGGCTCAAAAATATTAATAGATTGGGGCTTTGTTCCAAATATAGCATGGTTACATTTAATGGGAATATGCATTATATTTCCTTATTTAAAATATTTAAATATAACCAAATGTGTGAAAGACCTGTATGCTGAAAACTACAAGACACTTTTAAAAGAATTTGAAGAAGACACAAAGAAATGGTAAAACATTCCATGCTCATGGATTGGAATAATCAACATACTTAAAATGGCAATATTACCCAAAGCAATATACAGATTCAATGCAATCCCCATCAAAATTCCAATGGCATTTTTAAAAAGAAATAGAACAAAAATTCATCAGATTTGTTTGGAACCACAAAAGACCCCGAATAGCCAAAGCAATCTTAAGAAAACAGAACAATACTGGAGGTATCACACTCCCTGACTTTAGCTTGTACTACAGGGCAACAATAATCAATACAGCATGGGATTGTCAGAAAAACAGACACGTAGACCAATGGAATAGAATTGAGAACTCAGAAATAAAACCACATAAATATAGACATATAATTTTTGACCAAGAAGCAAAAAAACATACAATGAAGAAAAGAAAGCCTCTTCAATAAATGGTACTGGGAAAATTGGAAAGCCACGTGCAATAGGATGAAACTGGACTACTATCTTCTACCGTGTACCAAAATTAATTCAAGATGGATCAAAGACTTAAGCATAAGAACTGAAACAATAAACTATATAGAAGAAAACATAGGTACTAAACTTATGGACCTTGGGTTCAAGGAGCATTTTATGAATTTGACTCCAAAGGCAAGGGAAGTAAAAGCTAAAATAAATGAATGGGACTATATCAAACTTAAAAGCTTCTGCACAGCAGAAGAAACCATCGACAAAATAAAGAGGCAACCAAGTGAATGGGAAAATATTTTTGCAAACAGTGTCTCTCATAAGGGGCTAATACACAAAATGTAGAGGGAACTCAACAACAAAAAAACAAACAACCCAATTGAAAAATGGGCAGACGACCTGAAGAGACATTTCTCCAAAGAGGACATACAAATGGCACGTAGACATGTGAAAAAATGCTCAACATCACTAATCATCAGAGAAATGCAAATCAAAACCACAATGAGATATCACCTCACCCCAGTCAGAATGGCTATCATCAGCAAGACAAATAGTAACAAGTGTTGGAGAGGCTGTGGAGAAAAAGGAACCCTCATACACTGTTGGTGGGAATGCAGATTGGTGCAGGCACTATGGAAGGCAGTGTGGAGGTTCCTCAAAAAATTACGAATAGAATTACCATATGACCCAGCAATCCCTCTCCTGGGTATCTACCCAAAAAATCTGAAAACATTTATACATAAAGACACGTGTGCTCCAATATTCGTTGCAGCTTTATTTACGGTGGGCAAGACATGGAAACAACCAAAATGTCCTTCGGTAGATGAATGCATAAAGAAGTTGGGGTATATATACACAATGGAATACTATTCGGCGGTAAGAAAAGATGAAATAGGACCATTTGTGACAACATGGATGGATCTTGAGATTATAATGCTAAGCGAAATAAGTCAGACAGAAAAAGCAGAGAGCCATATGATTTCACTGATATGTGGTATATGAACCAAAAACAACAAAAGAACAAGATGAACAAATGAGAAAGAAAAAGTGATAGACCCAGACAATAGTTTAGTGGTTACCAGAGGGTTAGGGGGAAGGGAGGTGGTAGATGAGGGTAAAAGGGATAAAATATATGGTGGTGGAAGGAGAACTGACTCTGGGTGGTGAACACGCAATGTGATTTATAGATGATGTAATACAGAATTGTACACCTGAAGTCTATGTAACTTTACTAACAATTGTCACCCCAATAAAGTTTAATAAAAAATTAAAAAATATACCACAACTTCTTTTAAATATAAAAGGAAAACAACAGGGGTTTATACTTAGAAAACTTTAAAAGTTTATTAAGAAAGGTTGTCTAATCTTAGGCTGCAATAATAGAAGTACAGTACATAGAATGAAGTGAGAGATAATTTTACTCTTCATGAGTAGTTTAGATTATATGTAAAGAGCTACATTTAAAATTGGCCACCTATTTTAAAGAGATTTAGACCCTCTAAAAGAATGCATTTTTAGGGGTTACCAGTGCATTGTGAGGGTGGCTGTTGTCCCCCAGAGTACAGTTTGAAAACTTGAGGGGATGCATTATGTTTGTCTTAAAATTTACTTTTACCTTACACATTGTAAAGCATTTTGTTCTATTATAAATTTATGTCATTACATTTCTCATCTATGTTAAAGTTCAGGAACTATATTGATTTTTATAGATGATGTGTGTAGTTATGTTTCATTATTTGTAAATTTAATTTCAGTAAAGATGTTGCAAATTATGGTCATTACATCATATAAGCTTAATAAGAATAGCAGTGTAACATATTTAGGGTAGAACAAGCAGGGTGGTGAGGAGACTTGGAACCATATCACTTTGGAAACCCTGGAAGAAGTTGAGGTGGTATGACAGAGAGAAGATAAATATTAATCTTGAAAGTTGTTTTAATATTAGTGGCTTGTCTTGCAGAACTGATACTAGAATTTTTTTATGTTATCCATGGTTTCCAAAATGATAACTAAAACAAGATAAATAGGAAATTCCAGCAGATTTCAGTGAAATACTTAGTAGACCTCTCCAACAGAGCATTCTATGATAAATAGGGTGGCTTAATGCAGTTGAGAGTTGCAAGTCACCAGATGTAGTCAAGTACTATCTGCTTGAGTGACTAGCACATGTGAGGTGTTCAATGAATATGTGTTGAATAAATTAATACATTTGATATAAGAAACTTTAGCATTAGATAGGTTATTTGAATTAGGTAAACTTTAAGGCTTTTTCCTACTCTAAAATTCTGTGATTAAGACTATAACTGAAAAATACGAGTATGTTATATATCATTGTAAACCATGTATCTCAGAATGTGGAGGCCACACATGTGACCCTGAAAAGAAAAATAAAGGCATATGTGATCCATGTGCTATCGAAATGTCAACTACCATAGTCTGAAACAGATGATTACAGTCAATCTGCACATTATACAGAATCATGAAATTGCCGAAGTCTGTTTTAATAAAGCTTAGATTATTAGCTCAATTTTGGTGATGTTTTATAAATGAACAGGGTATATTAAACATGGAAACCTTTGTTTTCCTGTTAAATTAAATGATAGAAGAAGGTGTACATGACAAGTGTTCTCATTTACTTGGTGGATGTTCGATAAACTGGGTGCACCTGGCCAGAAGACTGAGCTTGTCACTTACCCACACAAAGAGCAGTTGCAGCTCTCCTCACCCAATCAGGGATGCAAGGCAGTTAGTATAGTGGTCACTTTTAACTGCAATATTTGCTCCTAAGGCAACAAGGTACTTTCTCTGTACCCCCACCCCTCATGCACAATAAAATTGAATTTGCCCACTATATAGCTTTCCTGCGGTGGCGATAGTGAGCAACACTGCCATCTTTAGCTTAACAGGCAGGTGTAAAAAAACAAAGTGATGTGTGGAAAGGGAGGAAACTGTGCATACTCGGCTGCACTCAACACCAAAAGGGGAGGAAAACCAGAGACATGCCTTTTCTAGGAGGTTGCACAATTTAGGGCATCACACATAACCCTTGTCAGCCTCCACCCCATAAAAACCCCAAGCCAAACTCCCCTCGGGAGTAGCCCATCTCTCTCTCTCTCTCTCTCTCTCTCTCTCTCTCTCTCTCTCTCTCTTCTGGCTCCCTTGTGCACAAGTTTAATGAAGCCTTTGCCTGCATTCTCCTTTGGTGCTTTCTTGATATCTATCCTGGGAGACCCCAAGAACCCAGCGTGCTTATAACAGATGGTTTGGTGGCAATAAATTCAAAATTCAGAAATGAGATTTATCTCATTTAACTCCCCTTATCAAGAAATATTGATAGTGTCTTTATCAATAGATACTCATTGAGAATACACTCAGTGTGTAATAACATGCTAGGTTCTGTAAAGCATCTGTAAGAAATTACACAGAGCTTTCAAAGATCTTCTATGTTGGTTAGGAAAGTAAGATGAAAACAATTTAACATTTAAAATAATATTTAAAATTCATGACTATAAAATTATGTGCCAATATAAAGATGCATAAAGGAGTCATGAAATGTCTTATGGGAGATTCTATAAGGAGATTACTCACTACAGGTTTTAGAAGGAGAACATTCCTGGAAGAGATATGAACTTCATAAACCTTGGAGTTTATTTAGATAACATGAAAAGCACAGTGCAAAAAATAGTGTAATGGAAGCAGAGTAATTGTGTAATTGAAAAGTGGGAAATTGACTTGAATGGCTAAGCTAAGGATCTTCCAATTATAAAGGGTCTTGAAAGTCATGTAGAGTACTGTACCAATAAATATGGAAATACCATAGGTTTTGAGAAAATGAATTATACAATAAGTGTATCAGTTAAATAAAATGAGATTAGCCATGGGTTACTGGGTAGGTTAAATCTGGGAGAAAACAAACTGTAGAGGTAAATAGTTTATAATAATCCAGTCACCCGGGAACAGTGTTTTAGAAAGGTAATTTTTTAGTGACATCAAAAGCATAGCAGCATGATGAGTCCCTTTGATCTCTCCCCTTGAAGTTGTAAGTTGAACAGCTATAATTCAACATGGGATTCCCTGCACAATTCACAAAAAAATGGCTGAGAGATCTTTGCATCAAAATATCTGAAGCGTGAATTGAGGTGAACAGGGGAGGAAGGAAGTGAGAAGAGCAGAGGCGCCTGTCCTAGATACAGCCCAGAGCTCACTGTGGTCGTCAGGAGAGGGGGGCATATTCAGGCTACAGGTTCAATCTCTGTGGCATCTAGCATTCCTGTCTGAGTGATTAGCATATGAGATCTGACAATTAAGTTTGTGAACTTATCCTAGAAAAAGTGCTACATACCTCATTGTTGACTATCACTACAGTCAACTTCAAAGTACTCCCCTTGGGAAGCTATGCACCGACGCCAGCACCTAGTCCACCCTTCAAAGCAATTTTGGAACTCATTTTCTGGAATGCCATCAGAGCTGTCATCTTATTACCCTTGATGTCCTGAATGTCAACAAAATGTCTTCCTTTCAATATTTCCTTTATCTTCAGGTAAAGAAAGAAGTCATTGGGGACCAGATCAGGTGAGTAGGCAGGGTGTTCTAATACAGTTATTTGTTTACTGGCTAAAAACTCCCTCACAGACAGTGCTATGTGAGCTGGTATATTTTCATGATGCAAGAGCCATGAATTGTTGGTGAAAAATTCAGGTCATTTTCATCTAACTTTTTCAAGCAGCCTTTCAGCACTTCCAAATGGTAAACTTGGTTAACTGTTTGTCTAGCTGGTACAAATTCATAATGAATAATCCCTTTGCTATCAAAAAAGTTTAGCAACATCATTTTGACTCTTGATTTTGACTGAAAACTTTTTTGATTGTGGAGAATTGGCTGACTTCCATTGTGCATTTTGACGCTTTGTTTCAGGGTCGCATTGGTACACCTTTGTTTCATCATCATTGATAACATGGCGCAAAATATAATCTTGCCTCTCCAAAAGATCTTGGCAAACTTTGACTCTCCTTTGCTTTTCTTCATTGGCACCATTTTTACACACACCTTTCTTATACCAAGATTTTCAGTTAAGATTTTCCTAACTTTTCTCTATCGATGTTTACTTGGTCAGCTATGCATCTCACAGTCAGCTGATAATTTTGACATACAATTCAATGAATTTTTGCAATTTTTTTCTTTTATTTCTTTTTTGAATTTTTGCAATGTTTTAATCAGTTCTGCTTGTTACTGGCCCCTGACCTCTCTTCATCAGTGACACATTCTCTCTCCTCAGAAAAATGTTTAATCCATTTGCACACTGTCATTTTCTTCATGGCATTATCCCCATAAACTGAAATTAACATGTCCCTGATTTCACTTCCATTCTTGTCAAGTTTAACAAGAAATTTAATGTTTGTTCATTGTTCTAATTCAAGCTCAGACATTCTTGTGACAGCACACAAAATCACACAGCAACAATAATGAATGCAACTCAGCAAGACATCGCCACATGTCAACATGAACACAGCTGTGAGATACTGATATATCAAGGTTATGAAATACCTTACTGTGCTATTTGTACAGTGCTGCCAAAGTAAGCACACAGTGGCAAGTTTGCAAATGTCATTGTCAGACCTCATGTAATCGCTGAACCCAGTCATCAGGGCAGAGACCAAATAGAAAAGTGTGATAGCTGTGTTCTAGCAGCCACCATTGCCAGGTAGAAAGCAAAGCAACGGAGCCAATCTGCCTCCCCCCGCCCTTCTAATGGTCACCTCACCACACCCTTCCAGAGATAGTTGTGGGCCCCAAAATAAACTGTAGCAGTGACAGTTGGGTTACAAAGCAGAATTTCTATAGCCCTAAGAACTGGAGCGACAGTTCCAGAGTGGCAGACACACAATGTGATGAATCCCAGTGACTGGGTGGAGATACAGAAGTGAGGGAGCTGAGGTCTGACACTCACAATTACTAGCAAGAGAACAAAACCACAAACACACTAGTGGTCTCTCCCAGCCCATCTTACCCCCAAACCTTGCAGCTGATTCTAGTGAGGGTGCTTGAGACTGTTCAGGCAGTGCAGCATTGCATCTGGCTGCATGGGCAGCATTGGGATTTCAGGCACACAGATCCCCATTGGGAATCACGTTTTCCCACAGGGGTGGTGTGCTGAGACCAAGGCAACCTGGTCACCAGGAGATGCCCACCTCCCCGTGGAATACAAGCCATCTTCTACCCTCCAGCTGAGATCCCAGAAGGCACCTAAATCAGTGCAAGAGAAAATAAAATGCTCCAGTGCCAACTACTGGAGAAAAGCAGAAACACCTCTTCTTCTCAACATGCTATAGAGTTCACTCCCACAGATGCCTAGACAAAGAAATAATCCATCAAGTATCATGAACAACCAAGGTAACAAGGCAGCTCAGAAAGAAAATGAAAAATCTCCAGAAAATAAACTGATAGACATGGGAATATGTGACTTAAATGACAAAGAACTCAAGATAACACTTCTGAAAAAACTCACTGAGATGCAAGAACTGAGATAGGCAATTTAATGAATTCAGAAATAAAATCAATGACCAAAAGGAATACTTTACCAAAGAGACTAAAACTTTAACAGAGAATCAAATAGAAATTCTGGACCTGAAGGACTCAATAAAAGGGATGAAAAATGAAATCTTAAGCTTGGGAAATAAAGCTGACCAGATGGAGAAAAGAAATAGTGATATCAAAGACAGAAATGTAGAAATGACTCACATCGAAAAAGAGAGATTTGACAGTTAAAACAAATGAAAGAACTCTACAAGAACTAAATGACTAAACCAGAAAGAGCAATATAAGAATAATGAGTATACCAGAAGAAGATAGCAAGAAGAGAACAGAAAGCCTATTCAAACAAATAGTTGACAGGAACTTTCCAAACTTATGGAAAGAACTGGATCCATGAATCCAAGAAACAAAGAGAACACTTAATTATCTCAATCAAAAAATCACTTCATAGACTGTGTAGATGCCTGACCACTGCACTACACACCTGAAACTAAAGTAGAATAATATTGAATGTCAACTATAATTATAAACACACACACACACACACACACACACACACACACAAGTTCTGAAAATTAGGTTCCCAAACTCATCCTAGAAACAGTGCTACATACCTCATTGCTGAATATCACTACAGTCACCATCAAAGTACTCCCCTTGGGAAGCTATGCACTGATGCCAGTGCCTAGTCCACCATTCAAAACAATTTTGGAACTCTTTTTCTTGAATGACCATCAGAGCTGTAGTTGTATTACACCTGATGTCCTGAGTGTCATCAAAATATCTTCCTTTCAATATTTCCTTTATCTTTGGGTAAAGGAAGAAGTCATTGGGAGCCAGATCAGGTGAGTAGGGAGGGTGTATTCCAATACAGTTATTTGTTTCCTGGCTAAAAACTCCCTCACAGACAGTATCATGTGAGCTGGTGCATTGTCGTCATACAAAAACCATGAATTGTTGGCAAAAAGTTCAGATCATCTAACTTTTTTCACACAGCCTTTTCAGCACTTCCAAATAGTAAACTTGGTTAATTGTTTAGTTGGTACAAATTCATGGTGAATAATCCCTCTGATTTCAAAAAAAACATTAGTAACATCATTGCAACAAGTTTGCAAATGTAATTTTCAGACTTTGTATGTGTCACAGGATGTAAAATGCACACACACACACACACACACACACATAATCACAGGATGTAAAGTATAGCATAGGGAATGTAGTCATTGGTATCGTCACAGCTATATATGATGTCAGAGGGGTAGCAGATTCAGGGAAGGATATAACTTTGTGACGGGTGTAAATGTCTGACTATTATATAGCTTTGTACAGCTGAAACTAATAAAAATAAGGCCTTCATGAAAGGCACATTACATAAAACTGTCAAGAATGAAAGACAAAGTATTTTCAAAGCAGCCAGAGAAAAGATGGTGACCTATAAATGAAATCCCATTAGATTATCATTGGATTTTCCAGCAGGAACTCTACAAGCTAGTGGAGGAATGGAATCAAATATTCAAACTGCCAAAATAGAGAAATTACCAACTTAGAATAATAAATTTAGCAAAATTATCTTTTAGATATTAAGGAGAAATAAACACCTTTATAGAAATACAAAAGCTGAGGGAATTTCCCACCACTAGGCTTACATTACAGGAAATACCAAAGGGGGTTATCTACCTGATTCAAAAATACAAAAGTATACCAAACTATGAGTAACAAAACTAATGGACAGAAGCAAGAAATAGCAACCCTTATGCAGAATAGGACATTATACACTTAAGCGTAACATAAAGGTTAAAGAAGGTAAAAACAGAAAACAGAAAAACAGATGAAGACAATTGCTACTGAAACTCAGAAATGAACTCACAGCATAAATATGGATAATTTGTGACAATGAAAACATAAAAAAGGAGAAGGTAAAGGTCTGAATTTGCAAAGGGGAATGGAGATAAGACACATGCTGAAGAAAAAGAACTACTGTATGAAACTTTCTTTTACATAAACTAAATGGTAACCATGCAAATAAAATCCAGAAATGAGACATATAACATAAAAAAGAGGAAACACTAGGAAAGAAATTATAGAATACTACCACACTAAAATAACAGACGGGGGTTGGCCTGGTGGCTCAGGCGGGTAGAGCTCCATGCTCCTAACTCCAAAGGCTGCCGGTTTGATTCCCACATGGGCCAGTGGGCTCTCAACCAAAAGGTTGCCAGTTCAATTCCTCCAGTCCTGCAAGGGATGGTGGGCAGCGCCCCCTGCAACTAAAATTGAACACGGCACCTTGAGCTGAGCTGCCACTGAGCTCCCAGATGGCTCAGTTGGTTGGAGTGTGTCCTCTCAACCATAAGGTTGCCGGTTCGACTCCCGCAAGGGATGGTGGGCTGCGCCCCCTGCAACTAGCAATGGCAACTGGACCTGGAGCTGAGCTGCGCCCTCCACAGCTAAGACTGAAAATATAGCAACTTGAAGCTGAATGGCACCGTCCACAACTAAGATTGAAAGGACAACAACTTGACTTGGAAAAACATCCTGGAAGTACACACTGTTCCCCAATAAAGTCCTGTTCCCCTTCCCCAATAAAAATATTAAAAAAAAAAAAAGACAGAACCACAAAGGCAAATAAAGAATGGAGACCCTGAGCTACCAGAAAACAAAAGATAAAATAGGTACAAGAAATTCTCATATATCAATAATCACCCTAAATGTAAATGGCCTGAACTCACCAATAAAAAGGCACAGACTAGCAGATTAGGTCAGAAAACAAAACCCAACACTATGCTGCCTTCAAGAGACACATCTCACCTACAAGGACAAATATAGACTCAGAGTGAAAGGGTGGAAAATGACACTCCATGCAAATGGCATCCAGAGAAAGGAGGGTGTAACCATACTTATGTCTGGTGTAACGGACTTCAACATAAAACAGATAACAAGAAACAAAGATGGACATTTAATAATAAAGGGGACAATACGTCAAGAAGACATAACACTTAATATATATGCTCCCAATCAGACAGCACCAAAATATCTAAAGCAACTACTAACAGAACTAAATGGTGAAACTGACAAGAACAAAATTATAGTAGGGGATCTAAATATGCCATTGACAACTATGGATAGATCATCCAAACAGAAAATCAATAAGGAAATATCAGACTTAAATGACATATTAGACTAAATGGACATAATTGACATTACAGAGCCTCACATCTGAGAACACCAGACTACACATTCTTTTCTAGGGTGCATGGAACATTCTCAAGGATAGATCATATGTTGGGACACAAAACCAACCTCCACAAATTTAAGAAGATTGAAATCATACCAAGCACGTTCTCCGACTACAATGCTTTGAAAGTGGAGATCAACTGCAAAAAGAAAGCAGGAAAAAACACAAATTTGGAGATTAAACACAAATGTAGAGATTAAACAACATGCTTTTAAAGAACAACTGGGTCAAAGAATAAGAGGATAGATTAAGAAGATACATAAAAACAAATGAGAATGAAAATAAATCATATCAAAATTATTGGGATGCTGTGAAAGCTGTTTTGAGAGGCAAATTTATTTCATTACAGGCCTATCTCAAGAAACAAGAGAAACCCCAAATAAATAACCTAACATTATATCTGAAGGAACTAGAAAAAGAAGAAGAAATGAAACCCAAAGTCAGCAGAAGGAATGAAATATTGAAAATTAGAGCAGAGTAAAAAGAAACAGAGAACAAAGAGACAATAGGAAAAATTAATTCAATAAAGAGATGGTTGTTTCAAAAGATTAATAAAATTCAGTAGACTCACTAAGAAAAAAAAAAGAAAAGTCACAAATAAAATCAGAAATTGAGGAGAATGACATACACCACAGAAATACAAAGGATCATATGAGAATACTATGAAGGACTATATGCCTTGATATTAAATAACCTAGAAGAAATGGAGAAGTTCTTAGAAATATATAACCTTACTAGACTGAATCAAGAAGAATTGGAAAATCTAAATATACTGATCAAAAGTAAGGGTATTGAAACAATCATCGAAAACCTCCCCAAAAGCCAAAGTCCTGAGCCAGATGGCTTCAGAAGTGAATTCTACCAAACATTCAGAGATAAATTAATACTTGTCCTCCTCAAACTCTTCCAAAAAATTGAAGAGGCAATACTTTCTAACTCATAGTATGAGGTCAACATTACCATGATACCAAAACCTTGTAAGGATAACATACACACAAAAAATACTACAGCCTAATATTTCTGATGAATACAGATGGAAAAATCCTAAACAAAATATTATCAAATTGAATACGGCAATCGATTAAAAAGGTTTTACATTGCAATCAAGTGGGGTTCATTCCAAGGGTACAAGGATGATTCAGCATACACAAATCAATAAATGTGGTACCCTACATAAAGATAATACAGGAAAAAATCATATGATCCTATCAATATATACAGAAAAAGCATTTGACAAAATACAGTATCCATTTATAGTTTAAATGCTTAATAAATGGGTATAGAAAGAAAGTACCTCAACATAATAAAAAGCATGTACAACAAACCCTCAGCTAATACAATACTTAGTGGTGGAAAACTGATAGCTTTTCATCTAAGATGAGGAACAAGACAAGGATACCCCCTGTCACTACTGTTATTCAACATAGAATTGGAAGCCCTAGCCTGAGCAATTAGGCAAGATAAAAAAATAAAAGTCATCCAAATTGGGAATGAAGTCAAATTGTCACTATTTGCAAATGACATGATTTTTTATATAGAAGACTCTGAAGACTCCACTAAAAAACGATTTGAAACAATGAATAAGCACCGTAAATTTGCAGTATACAAAATCAATGCATAAAAATCCATTATGTTCCTATATACTGACAATGAAATTTCAGAAAACAATATGTAAAAAACAATTTGTTTTGCAATTGCAAAAAAATAAATAAAATAGCTTGGAATAAACTTAACAAAGGATGTGAAGGACCTATACATTGAGAACTATAAGACATTCTTAAAAGAAATTGAAGAAGACATAAATAAATGGAAAGATACTCTCTGTTTATGGATTGGAAGAATCAACATAGTTGAAATGGTCATATTACCCAAAGCAATATACAGATTTAATGCAAGCCCCATCAAAATCCCAACAGCCTTTTTTAAAGAAATAGAACAAAAAAAATCATCATATTTGTATAGAGTCACAAAAGATCCCAAACAGCCAAAGCAACCCTAAGGAAAAAACAAAACAAAACAAAAACAAACAAACAAACAAACAAACAAAACAAGGCCGTGGTATCACAGTCCCTGATTTCAAATTACACTACAAAGCAACAGTAATCAAAACAGCATGGAATTGGCAGAAAAAGAGACACACAGACCAATGGAATAGAATTGACAACCCAGAAATAAATCTGTATATATATATTTATATATATATATATATATATATATATATATATATATATATATATATATGCAAATGCTTTTTTAAAAAGGAGCAAAAAGCATACAATGGAGAAAAGAAAGCCTCTTCAAAAAATGGTGCTCAGAAAATTGGAAAGCCACATGTAAAAGAATGAAGCTAGAGTGCTATCTGTCACCATACATCAAAATTAACTGAAAATGAATCAAAGTGCTAAATATAAGTCCTGGAACAACACATTGCATAGAAGAAGCATTGTTTACTAAACTTATGGACCTTGGGTTTAGAGAGGAGTTTATGAATTTGACATCAAAGGCAAGGAAAACAAAAGTAAAAATAAATGAATTGGACTTTACAAACTAAAAATCCTCTGTACAGCAAAATAAACTATCAACAAAACAACGAGGCAACCAACTGAATCGAAGTTATTTGCAAATAACACCTCCGATAAGAGGCTAACATCCAAGCTTTATAAAGAATTCATGCAACTCAAAACAAAAAAAACAAACAATCCAACTAAAAACGTGAGCAGAGGACCAGAACAGATACTTCTCCCAAGAAGACATACAAATGTCCAAAATATGAGATTTTAAACTTTTCATTCTGTTAGGTTGAAGTAGCTTAAGTCATTCTGTTGTAAGAAACACTAGGCAACTAGGCTGACAACTCTAACTGATTATACTGGTCACTTAAATGCTCCTTTTGACCAATATATCTTCATTTCTCCCACCTCCCTGCCCCTGGTAACAATCATTCTACTCTCTCCTGCTATGTGTTCAACTTTTTTTAGATTCCACGTATACGTGAGACAATACAATATATTTCTTTCTGTGTTTGGCTAATTTCACTTAGTGTAGTGTCGTCCAAGTTGTCACAAACGACAAGATCATCTTTTTTAAGGCTGAATAATATTTTAGATATAGATAGATATAGGTATATATAGATGTAGCTATATAGATATCGATATCTCACAACTTCTTTATCCATTCATCCATTCAGGGACACTGAGGTTGTTTGCATATGTTGGATATTGTCAATAATCCTGCAATGAATATAGTAGTAATAATTTCATCATGTATACATATATCTAATCATCATGTTGCACAACTTAAACATATATAATTTTTATTTAAAAATAACAGAAAAGAAAATTTAAAAGAAAAATCTAGAATACCCTGACTTCCATTTGGACTGTGTATAGAGTCCTGTTTCACACAAAGGGAATTGGAGAAGTTTTTAAAATTTGGTTCAAATAAACTGCATAGAAGAAAACATAGGTACTAAACTTATGGACCTTGGGTTCAAAGAGCATTTTATGAACTTGACTCCAAAGGCAATGGAAGTAAAAGCTAAAATAAACGAATGGGACTATATGAAACTCAAAAGCTTCTGCACAGCAAAAGAAACCATAGACAAAATAAAGAGGCCACAAACTGAATGGGAGAAGATTTTTGCAAACAGTGCCTCCGATAAGGGGCTGGTATCCACAATATACAAGGAACTCATGCAACTCAACAACAAAAAAACAAACAACCCAATTGAAAAATGGGCAGAGGACCTGAAGAGACATTTCTCCAAAGAGGACATACAAATGGCAAATAGACATATGAAAAAATGCTCAACATCACTAATCATCAGAGAAATGCAAATCAAAACCACAATGAGATATCACCTCACCCCAGTCAGAATGGCCATCATCAACAAGACAAATAATAACAAATGTTGGAGAGGCTGTGGAGAAAAAGGAACCCTCATACACTGTTGGTGGGAATGCAGACTGGTGCAGCCATTATGGAAGGCAGTGTGGAGGTTCCTCAAAGAATTACGAATAGAATTGCCATATGACCCAGCAATCCCTCTTCTGGGTATCTACCCAAAAAATCTGAAAACATTTAGAGATAAAGACACGTGTGCTCCAATGTTCATTGCAGCTTTGTTTACGGTGGCCAAGACATGGAAACAACCAAAATGTCCTTCGATAGATGAATGGATAAAGAAGTTGTGGTATATATACACAATGGAATACTATTCGGTAAGAAAAGATGATATAGGAACATTTGTGACAACATGGATGGATCTTGAGAGAGTAATGCTGAGCGAAACAAGTCAGACAGAAAAAGCAGAGAACCATGTGATTTCACTGATATGTGGTATATAAACCAAAAACAACAAAAGAACAAGACAAACAAATGAGAAACAGAAACTCATAGACACGGACAATAGTTTAGTGGTTGCCAGAGGGTAAGGGGGGTGGGGGGGTGGGGCTGTGGGAGATGAGGGTAAGGGGGATCGAATATATGGTGATGGAAGGAGAACTGACTCTGGGTGATAAACACACAATGGGATTTATAGATGATGTAATACAGAATTGTACACCTGAAATCTATGTAATTTTACTAACAATTGTCACCCCAATAAATTTAATTAAAAAAAAATATTTGGTTCAGTCTCTTTCCTCTTTGTGCCAATTGACATGTCCCAAAGTAGAGAGCATAAAAGCAAGTTAATAGATGGTAACATGTCATTGGTAACAAGAGGGAGATCAAATAACTTACTTTAAAACTATCTAAACTTTGAAACTAAGGAGAGCTTAATTTACATCTACAGAAACTGATGCAATCAAATGAGCTATTTTTGTTCTCTAGTATACAATCTCCCTCTTCTGTTCCTGCTGTGTTCCAGACAGAAATCGAAATAAATTTACAGTAATGAAATTAAGAACCTAAACATGCTGTGCTTGTATATATTCATAAGGTTGTTTTTTTCCCCACCTACTGCTATTTACCATGGAGTTTCAAGCATTCTTTATTTGATTGGTAGGAGAGCTATTTTATCACAAAGTACAAAATGTCATTTTGAAAGCCTAATAACTTTTTAAAAATTACATTGCACACCATGGAGAATGCAACAATTTGTACTTGTTAGAGAAATGTTACTGAATGTACTGAGTTTACATATGCAAACAGCAACAACTCTTTCTCCTTTAACTTTCCAGTCAAATAAAAACATTTTGCAAGTTTTAGATGAAACCATGTTCTGAAATTTAAATCATATGCTTTCCTTGGCATGAGAAAGACTGCTGACCTTCTTTAAGTACATAAAGCAGGGTGTCGCATGTTGTTTGAAGATATTTTGAGTTTGCTTTTAAATGTGAGCCCTATGTGAACAAAGAGGCTTGCTTGAGCATGTTTTGAAAGTGGAGGGGATGCCAGATCCCAGTTCTCCAGTAGAGAGCTGGCAAGTTGCCCTACTCAATATTCATCTACTGAGCAGAAAAAAATATTGATGTTCACAGAAGAAAAGAATTAAATATACATTTTAAAAGTGTAAATAAAATGTGTCACTTTATAAGCATTTGAGGATTAGGAAGAATCAGACATTCCAACTTTTATTGACACATTGACACCAGCAATGGTAAAAAAATCACACACACAAAAAAACACACACACAAAAAAAAAACCTAGAATGTCACAAAGTTTACTTACTATGTTTTGAAATTCTCATACTAATTAAAGTATTATTACTAGGAGCATATAAAGAAAACAATTATCTAATTTCTGAATCTCTGTTAACAAAACAGATCTAAGATTAAAATTTTATACAGAAGGAGGAATACAAGAGACATTTATGGGTGCTTTTAACCTGGTGCTTTTATTATGGATTAATTTCATCCCTCTTTGATCTATTGACTCATTGATTTACAAAACTCATGACATGAAAGTAGGCAATTTCACAGAGTATTTTGTTTGCTTGACCAGATAAATAGATTATTAGGACAAGTTAAAATGGGCACATACATATATTACCGTAAGACTCAATTACATTTTCTTCAATGTGTAAATTGGTCCAAGACCTCACATTGAAGTTCAACTATCCACAAAGCCTTCTGACCTTGGTAATTAACAGTCTTGACAACACTATGTCACTAAGTAAAACAGGGGAAGATGATGACTCTCAACGTACGTTCATTTTGCAGCATGAATGAGTGAAAATAATGTTGCTCTTTGTATTTCAAAAGTCATTTTACTATAACTGATATTTTTAACTTGTCTTAGAACTTCAAAAATGAAAAACTAAAATGACTACAGGCTTCCAGAAAGTAAGTCCCTTCTTCTATTTTACGAGTGATTGAACCATTGAAGTAGATATACACCTTTTTTTTTTTCTGCACCCATATTTCTATTAGATGTTCAATAAATAGTTCATTAATAAATGAGTGAATGGATTTCCTATTAGCTTCTTAAGGGAAGGAACCATGATTTAAACATTTCTCTATCCTCAGGGCTCAGCAGAGTGTTTCACACAAACCCTCAGCAAAAGTTTATTCCACATTTATTCTAAAATATAGAATAAAGTATGAATATATCTCACGCTTATCATCAACTCTCACCCATAAACCCTAAGCTCTGCAAGATACTTCTTACCTTGAATTATGAAGTATATGAGAAATCTCATTTAGAGTTAGTTATGTTAACAAAAATGTTTATATATGAAATATATAAATAGTGCCTGTCAGAGGAAGCATATAATATCAACATAACTTTTTCCAACTTTATTGAGGTATCATTGACAAATAAAATTGTAACACATTTACAATGTATAACATGAAGATTTTATATATGTATACATTGAGAAAGGATTCCCACCATCGAGAAAATAACTCTTTTCTTGATAGTTTACGTTGCTTAAGAAGCACCAAAGCCTTGGAAGACAAACAGATACTGGTTTGAATACTGGTTTCACTGTTACAAACTGTGCAATCTGAGGTAAGTTATTAAACCTCTCTAAGTCTGCTTCCTCACACATAAAATATGGTTAATAATGTTCATCTCAGATAGCTAAATAACACATGAAAGCTCATTGGGGTATAAATAACAGCATAGATCAAATATTCAGATACAACTGTATATTTGAGTTTCTAACATCTATGTTTTCTTACTATATTTTCTTTCTTACTATCCATAGTTTTGTGAATAAGGTGTGCTTAACCAAAATTATATCATCTGATAAATGATGTTTGTGTCTGACAAGAACACTTAGTTGTTTGGAGACAAATGATAAGTTCTTGATTGGCACTATATTTTAGTATCAACATCACTGTGTTTGGAAGCAAAAAATCTACCTTAGAATCCTGGCTCTTCCACTTCCTAACTCTGTTACTTTGGAGAAGTACTTTAACCTCTCTGAGTTTTACATTCCACACCTCTAAAATGAGGATAAAAATATCTACCTTACCTGCTTCTAAGGTTGTTCTGAGAAAGAAATGAAATAATGAGTGAGAAAATACTTCATAAAGTGTCAAGCACCATGAATCTACTAAGTATCTATTATTACTGCTTTCCCTGTGTTACATTTGAATTGGTAGCTATGTTCATTGATTTGTCATAAGCAGTTATTTAGTGGTTAAGAGAACTGACTGAGACTAATGACAGAAACTGCTCACACATCATCTACAATGATAAATTTTTATTTCAGTGTCTAACATAGATATGACATGTGACATTGAAGAAATAAATCGTTTTTCATTTCCCAGTTCTCAAAATGAGAGCAAGAACAGCTCCAATTAATGAAGATCAATATGAGAATTGCAAATGTGATGACATCTAATGAGATACTGGATTAAGAGGAATGCTGTAATTGTGAATGTATCAGGGTGTTTCCCATTGTCAATGAGGATTTTTCATTATACAATCTGTTTACTTGACTAAGAAGGGCATTGAGTCAGATTTTCCCCTGCTGTGAAACTATTATGTTAACACTTTACTAAACAGAACTGTAATAATTCCAAAATGTCAACATAAGTAGCTCACTCCCACGGTTATAGCTTTTCTATTGTAAGAATCTGGCTTACTAATTCATGATAGAACACCCCAAGAATGAACCCTTAAAATTCACTATAAGTTATTTATCCAAATGTATAACCATTTACATTTAGAATTCACATTAATAGTTGCCATACATAATCTCTTTAAACTTGAGTGATATGTTAAAACTCAAAGAATTTAAAATAAGCTGATGGAGAGCCCTAGATCATACAAAAATCTGCAATGGGTAGATACCCAGGAGAGGGATTGCTGGGTCATATGGCAATTCTATTCGTAATTCTTTGAGGAACCTCCACACTGGTTGCCAGAGGGTAAGGGGGGCGGGGGGTGGGGGGTGGGAGATGAGGGTAAGGGGGATCGAATATATGGTGATGGAAGGAGAACTGACTCTGGGTGATGAACACACAATGGGATTTATAGATGATGTAATACAGAATTGTACACCTGAAATCTATGTAATTTTACTAACAATTGTCACCCCAATAAATTTAATAAAAAAAAAAAGAAAATCTGCAATGATGTTTTATTGCCAAGTAATATTTTTTTCTGATGGCAGCTGTGTAAATGATGGTGGGGAGGGAGTGGTGGAGGTCATGAAAGGATGGAGCACTGTTGGTAATAGATACATTAAATCAAGAAACTATTTGAACTAATAATTGAAAAATAAATCATTATCTATTATAATCAGACTCTGTGTGTAGATACAGGATTTGTATGGGTGATAGAAAGATTGAAATCACTAGAAGCTTTCGACCATGAAGGAGTTGCACACTGAAAACACTCAAATCAAGATCTTTCACCCATACAGAATGGCTTGTTACTTTGCACAAAGGACAATAAACTGGTTCATAAGCAAAGTGAGTACTTTTTAAAACACCCTTCTGAATGTATAGCAATCCTTGTACCATATCTGTCAAGCACATCACTTATGAATACAAAATGAATTCAAAAGTAAATCTTAAAGCCAAAAAATCAGGGAGAAAAACTTTGGTGAAAGTCAAATGGGTATAAGAAATAAGTAATCATAAAAAAAGAAAAGAAATAGGTAATAGCAAAGTCTGACAAATTGCCTTCTTGGTGATGTACATCACAAATGGAAAATATTACTTAGAGATGGCTGTATTTACTTACTGTGAAAGAGAAGAAATCCGGGGATTTTTCTTTATTATGTTTTCATCTTACTGAAGAGGACTTGCTGAAAATAAACATGAAAGTCACAGGAATACATTTTATATCCTGTAAATCTAAATTACTCACAGTTAATGATACAAACAAAAACATGTCTGCTACAGTAAGAGAATGCGGCCATAACACAATTTTCAATGCAGATGTTTTTTCTTTGATAAGATGCTACAAAAGAATCTTTAGTCAAGTCAGAAACAATAAAAATGGTAATAATAAGAGCCAACAGAAGGGTTTGAAACGGAATCAAAAGCCAGGATAAAAAAAGACTTGAGGAGATGTCATCAAAATGGCGGCGTGAGGTGAGCCTCTGTAAATCTCCCCTGGAATTCATAACTAATCGAACAACTGTAACTCCATAAAGGATTCCCTGCAGAGCAGACAGGCAAGACAAAAGGACCACTACTGAATTCACTTAAAGGTGGGCAAATCGCGCGAGCAGAGGAGGAGGGAAGGGAGAAGTGCTGAGACAGAGCCGAGCCATGCAGGCACAGGATGCAGACATAGCTCAGTGCTCCGAGCTGACATCGCTGCATCCTGAAACTACCGCAGCTGCAGGAGAGGGAAGAACTTGGACAGCTAGGGCTCAGTTTATGGTCCACAGGGCTGAGGGGACAGCATATAACATGCCTGAACCCAACGCTCATGGCAGAGACCTCAGAGAAAAGACTGAGGGGAGAAGGCTGAAAACGGTGGTTTAAGCTTTCACTGCCAAGAGGAGAACTGAAGCCGTAGGCAGGGAAAATAGCCGCACCAACTGTACACTCCCAGAGCTCACCCTGCCCCCACCTGCCCAGTGCTAGAAGCAGAACAGTAGCAGTATCACATCAAAAAATAGAATATTTCCTGTTCTGAGAACTGTGGACCGCAGACACAGATTCACAGCCCAAATAGTTCCAGCAAACGGGAGGGAGCTCTGGAAACAGGACTGGCTGTGATGGTGGTAGCCGCCATTGTTCTGGGCCACCGCTCAAAACCCTCCCGCCCCTGGCTACACCTATCTGGGAAGATCCCTACAGGAGTAACCAAACTGCTTAACATACATGGGCTTTCAATCTGGTGCAGGAAGAGCTTTAGAACTTCAAAAGTTCTCCGCATACCCACACGGACACTGCACCCTTTGACCCAGGCGAGCGATTAACAGAGGAGAAGCCCATGTCACAGAGAATCCCCCCATTGTGTGAGCAGCTGGAATAGTGCAGAGAAAACATACCACTAACATGTGAGAGAGAAAAAAGGCTGCAGTCAGAGAGAAAATAAAACATTCTACCAACAAGTACTGGAAAACAAAAGAAAGACCTCTTCCTATCAACCTGTTGCAGAAGCCACTCCTGTAGATGCCTAGAAAGATAGAATAATAAATCAGTAATTGCCATGAATAACCAAGGCAACAAGGCAGCTCAGAAAGAAAGTGAAAAGTCTCCAGAAAAGGAACTTAAAGATATGGAAATATGTGACTTAAATGACAGAGAATTCAAGATTGCAGTACTGAAAAAACTCAAGGAGATGCAAGAAAACACAGAAAGGCAGTTTAATGAACTCAGAAACACAAGCAAAAAACAACACGAGCATTTTACGAAAGAGATAGAAATTTTGAAGAACCAAATAGAATTTCTGGAGATTAAGAACTCAGTGGAAGAAATTAAGAATGAAATAACCAGCTTAGGTAGTAGAGTTGACCAGATGGAGGAAAGAATCAGTGACATCGAAGTTAGAAACCTGGAAATGACACAGAGGGAAGAAGAAAGAGATTTGAGACTTAAAAGAAATGAAAGAACTCTACAAGAACATTCTGACTCCAACCAAAAGAGCAAGTTAAGAATAATGGGCATACCAGAAGGAGAAGAAAGAGAGAAAGGAACAGAGAATATATTCAAACAAATTGTTGATGGGAAGTTCCCAAACTTGAGGACAGAACTCGATCCTCGCATCCAAGAAGCAAATAGAACACCTAATTACCTCAAACCCAAAGGCTTTCTCCAAGGCACATTGTATTGAAGCTGTGTAAAATCAACGACAAAGAAAGAATCCTCAAGGCACCAAAGGAAAAGAAGATGGTAACCTACAAAGAAAAGCCCATTAGATTATCATCAGATTTTCAGCAGAAACTCTACAAGCCAGGAGGGAGTGGAACCAAATATTCAAACTATTGAAAGAGAGAAATTATGAGCCAAGAATAATATATCCAGCAAAGATATCCTTTACATATGAAGGAGGAAAAAGGACCTTTCGAGACGTACAGAAGCTGAGGGAATTTTCTAATACACGACCCGCACTATAAGAAATACTGGACTTCCGGAAAAATGGCGGCGTGAGGTGAGCCTCTGTAAAGCTCCCCTGGAATTTACAACGAATCGAACAACAAAAACTCCACAAAGGACTCCCTGCACAGCACACAGGCAACACGAAGAGGCCCACTACCGACTGAAATCACCTACAGGTGGGAGATTCGCGCGAGTGGAGGGAGGAGGGAAGGAAGAAGTGCGCGGAAACGGAGCCGAGCGGGCGCAAGACTCAGACCCAGCTCAGTGCGCCGAGCTCGCTGCTTCCCGGAACTACCGCAGCTGTGGGAGAGGGAAGAACTCGGACTGCTAGGGCTCCGCCAGTGCTCCACAGGGCTGAGGGGACAGCATATAACACGGCTGAACCCAACGCTCACGGCAGAGACCTCGGAGAAAAGACTGAGGGAAAAAGGCTGAAAACGGTGGTTTAAGCCCGTACTGCCGAGCAGAGAACGGAGCCTTAGGCACTGAGACTAGCCGCCCCCTCCCTCCCCTCCCAGAGCTCGCCCCGCCCCCACCTGCCCGGTGCTAAAAGCGAAACAGAAGCAGTGTCAGATCAAAACAACAGAAAATTTGCTGTTTTGAGAACTGTGGACTGCAAACACAATTTCACAGCCCAACTAGTTCCAGCAAAGGGGAGAGAGCTGTAGAAGCAGGACCGGCTGTGGTGGTGGTTGCCGCCATTGCTCTGGGCCACCTCTCACAACTCACCCCGCCTCTGTCCCCACCTATCTGGGCGGATCCCTGCAGGAGTAAACAGAACTGCTGAAACCTACGGGCTCTGAATCAGGAGCTGGAAGAGCTTTGGAACATCAAAAGCTCTCCGCATACCCACCGGGACACTGCGCCCTGTGACCTAGACGAACTATTAACAGAGGAGAAGCCCGTCTCCCAGGGAATCCCCCATTGTGTGAGAAGTTGGAATAGTGCAGAGAAAACATAGCACTACTCTGTGGGAGAAGAAAATAAGTTGCAGTTGGAGAAATAATAAAACATTCTACCAACAAGTACTGGCAAACAAAAGAAAGACTGCTTTCTATCAACCTGTTGCAGAAGTCACTCCTGTAGATGTCTAGGAAGAGAAATAGTAAACCAGTAATCACCATGAATAACCAAGGCAACAAGATAGCTCAGAAAGAAAGTGAAAAATCTCCAGAGAAGGCACTTAAAGATACAGAAATAGGTGACTTAAATGACAGAGAATTCAAGATTGCAGCTCTGAAAAAACTCAACGAGATACAAGAAAACACAGATAGGCAGTTAAATGAACTCAGAAACTCAATCAAAGAACAGCATGAGCATTTTACGAAAGAGATTGAAATTTTAAAAAAGAACCAAATAGAATTTCTGGAGATTAAGAACTCAATAGAAGAAATTAAGAATTAAATAACCAGCTTAGGTAGTAGAGTTGACCAGATGGAGGAAAGAATCAGTGACATCGAAGATAAAAACCTGGAAATGACACAGAGAGAAGAAAGAGACTTGAGACTTAAAAGAAATGAAAGAACTCTACAAGAACTTTCTGACTCCATCAGAAAGAGCAATATCAGAATAATGGGCATACCAGAAGGAGAAGAAAGAGAGAAGGGAACAGAGAATATATTCAAACAAATTGTTGATGAGAACTTCCCAAATTTGTGGACAGAACTGGACCCTCGAATCCAAGAAGCAAATAGAACACCTAGTTACCTCAATCCCAACAGGCCTTCTCCAAGGCACATTGTATTGAAGCTGTCTAAAATCAACGACAAAGAAAGAATCCTCAAGGCAGCCAGGGAAAAGAAGACGGTAACTTACAAAGGAAAGCCCATTAGATTATCATCAGATTTTTCAGCAGAAACTCTACAAGCCAGGAGGAGTGGAACCAAATATTCAAACTATTGAAAGAGAGAAATCATGAGCCAAGAATAATATATCCAGCAAAGATATCCTTTAGATATGAAGGAGGAATAAAGACCTTTCCAGACATACAGAAGCTGAGGAATTTTCTAATACACGACCTGCACTACAAGAAATACTAAAGGAGGCTATTCGACCACCATCAACAGGGACAATTTGTGGCAACCAAAACTCAAAAAGGGGAGAGTAAAGGCCTGAACGGAATATGGGAATGGAGAAAGTAAGCGTGCTGAAGAAAATGGAATACTCTAAATATCAAACTTTCTTTTACATAAACTTAAGGGTAACCACTCAAAATAAATCCAGAACTGAAATATATACTGAAATAAAAGAAGAAACAGAGGGAAACATCATAGAATACCACCACACAGAAATAATAGACAACAACAAATAGGCAAAGAAACAATGGAGACACAGCCTTACCAGAAAACTAAAGATAGAATGACAGGAAATCCTCACATATCAATAATCACCCTAAATGTAAATGGACTGAACTCACCAATGAAAAGTCACAGAGTACCAGATTGGATCAAAAAACTAAACCTAACCATATGCTGTCTCCAAGAGACACATCTCAGCTACAAGAACAAGCATAGACTCAAAGTGAAAGGGTGGAAATTGACACTCCAAGCAAATGGTACCCAGAGAAAATCAGGTGTAGCCATAATGATATCAGATGAAACAGACTTCAAGGTGAAAAAGATAACAAGAGACAAAGATGGACATTTCATAATGGTGAAGGGGACTATACAACAAGAAGACATAACAGTCATCAATATTTATGCCCCCAATCAGGGAGCACCGAAATACACCAAGCAACTACTAACAGAACTAAAGGGAGAAATTGACCAAAACACAATTATACTAGGGGACTTAAATACATCATTGACAGCTATGGATAGATCATCCAAACAGAAAATAAATAACGAAATAGTAGCCCTAAATGACACATTAGATGAAATGGACATAATTGACATTTATAGAGCACTTCATCCTAAAACATCAGACTATACATTCTTTTCTAGTGTACATGGAACATTCTCAAGGATAGACCATATATTGGGACATAAAATCAGTCTCAACAAATTTAAGAAGATTGAAATCATACCATGCATATTCTCTGATCACAAGGCTTTGAAATTGGATATCAACTGTAAAAAGAAAGCGGAAAAACACAAATACATGGAGATTAAACAACATACTTTTAAAGAAGGACTGGGTCAAAGAAGAAATTAGAGGAGAGATCAAAAGATACATAGAAACAAATGACAATGAAAATACATCCTACCAAAATTTTTGGGATGCAGCGAAAGCAGTTTTAAGAGGGAAATTTATCTCATTACAGGCCTATCTCAAGAAACAAGAAAACTCCCAAATAAATAACCTCATGTTACACCTTAAAGAACTAGAAAAAGAAGAACAAGTGAAACCCAAGGTCAGCAGAAGAAAGGAAATAATAAAAATTAGAGCAGAACTAAATGAAATAGAGAACAAAAAGACAATAGAAAAAATTAATGTGACAAAGAGTTGGTTCTTTGAAAAGATTAACAAAATTGACAAACCCTTGGCTAGACTTACTAAGATAAAAAGAGAGAAGACACTGATTAACAAAATCAGAAACGTAAAAGGGAAGTTATCACGGACACCACAGAAATACAAAGGATCATCCAAGAATACTATGAAGGACTATATGCCACCAAATTCAACAACCTAGAAGAAATGGACAAGTTCTTAGAAACATATAGCCTTCAAGGCTGAACCATGAAGAACTGGAAAATCTAAACAGACCGATCACCAAGTAACGAAATTGAATCAGTCATCCAAAACCTTCCCAAAAGCAAAAGTCCGGGACCAGATGGCTTCACTAGTGAATTCTACCAAACCTTCAAAGAGGATCTAATACCAATTCTGCACAAACTCTTCCAAAAATTGAAGAAGAGACAGTACTCCCTAACTCATTTTATGAGGCCAACATTACCCTGATACCAAAACCTGGTAAGGACAGCACAAAAAAGAAAACTACAGACCAATATCTCTAATGAATACCGATGCAAAAATCCTAAATAAAATTCTAGCAAATCGAATACAACAATGCATTAAAAAAATTATTCATCACGACCAAGTGGGGTTCATTCCCAGGGCACAAGGATGGTTCAACATCAAAATCCATCAATGTGATACATCACATAAACAAAATAAAGGACAAAAATCATATGATTATATCAATTGATGCAGAAAAAGCATTTGACAAGATACAACATCCATTTATGATTAAAACACTTAATAAAATGGGTATAGAAGGAGAATACCTTAACATAATAAAGGCCATATATGACAAGCCCTCTGCTAATCTCATAATTAATGGAGAAAATCTGAAGCCCTTTGCTCTACGTTCAGGAACACGACAGGGATGTCCCCTATCACCTCTGCTTTTCAACATAGTGTTGGAAGTCCTTGCCAGAGCAATCAGGCAAGAGAAAGAAATAAAAGGCATCCAAATTGGGAATGAAGAAGTTAAATTATCACTCTTTGCAGATGACATGATGCTATATATAGAAAACCCTAAAGACTCCACCAAAAAGCTATTAGAAACAATCAACGAATACAGTAAAGTTGCTGGCTACAAAATCAACGCACAAAAGTCCATTGCCTTCCTATATACTAACAATGAAATCTCAGAAAAAGAAATACAAAAAACAATTCCTTTTGCAATTGCAGCAAAAAGAATAAAATACCTAGGAATAAACTTAACCAAGGATGTGAAAGACCTATATGCTGAAAACTATAAGACATTTTTGAAAGAAATTGAAGAAGACACAAAGAAATGGAAAGACATTCCATGCTCATGGATTGGAAGAATCAACATAGTTAAAATGGCCATATTACCCAAAGCAATATACAGATTCAATGCAATCCCCATCAAAATCCCAATGGCATATTTTAAAGAAATAGAACACAAAATCATCAGATTTGTTTGGAACCACAAAAGACCCCGAATAGCCAAAGCAATCCTAAGGAAAAAGAACTATAATGGAGGTATCACACTTCCTGACTTTGGCCTGTACTACAGGGCCACAATAATCAAAACAGCATGGTATTGGCAGAAAAACAGACACATAGACCAATGGAATAGAATTGAGAACCCAGAAATAAAACCACATAAATATGGACAGATAATTTTTGACAAAGAAGCTAAAACATACAATGGAGCAAAGACAGCCTCTTCAATAAATGGTGCTGGGAGAATTGGATAGCCACGTGCAAAAGAATGAAACTGGACTGCTATTTGTCACCATGTACCAAAGTTAATTCAAAATGGATCAAAGACTTAAGCATAAGACCTGACACAATAAACTGCATAGAAGAAAACATAGGTACTAAACTTATGGACCTTGGGTTCAAAGAGCATTTTATGAACTTGACTCCAAAGGCAATGGAAGTAAAAGCTAAAATAAACGAATGGGACTATATGAAACTTAAAAGCTTCTGCACAGCAAAAGAAACCATTGACAAAATAAAGAGGCCACCAACTGAATGGGAGAAGATTTTTGCAAACAGTGCCTCCGATAAGGGGCTAGTATCCAGAATATACAAGGAACTCATGCAACTCAACAACTAAAAAACAAACAACCCAATTGAAAAATGGGCAGAGGACTTGAAGAGACATTTCTCCAAAGAGGACATACAAATGGCAAATAGACATATGAAAAAATGCTCAACATCACTAATCATCAGAGAAATGCAAATCAAAACCACAATGAGATATCACCTCACCCCAGTCAGAATGGCTATCATCAACAAGACAAATAGTAACAAATGTTGGAGAGGCTGTGGAGAAAAAGGAACCCTCATACACTGTTGGTGGGAATGCAGACTGGTGCAGCCGTTATGGAAGGCAGTGTGGAGGTTCCTCAAAAAATTACGAATGGAATTGCCATATGACCCAGCAATCCCTCTCCTGGGTATCTACCCAAAAAATCTGAAAACATTTAGAGATAAAGACACGTGTGCTCCAATGTTCATTGCAGCTTTGTTTACAGTGGCCAAGACATGGAAACAACCAAAATGTCCTTCGATAGATGAATGGATAAAGAAGTTGTGGTATATATACACAATGGAATACTATTCCGCAGTGAGAAAAGATGATATAGGAACATTTGTGACAACATGGATGGATCTTGAGAGAGTAATGCTGAGCGAAACAAGTCAGACAGAAAAAGCAGAGAACCATGTGATTTCACTGATATGTGGTATATAAACCAAAAACAACAAAAGAACAAGACAAACAAATGAGAAACAGAAAGTCAGACACGGACAATAGTTTAGTGGTTGCCAGAGGGTAAGGGGGGTGGGGGGGGAGGTGAGGGTAAGGGGGATCGAATATATGGTGATGGAAGAACTGACTCTGGGTGATGAACATACAATTTGATTTATAGATGATGTAATACAGAATTGTACACCTGAAATCTATGTAATTTTACTAACAATTGTCACCCCAATAAATTTAATTAAAAAAAAAAAAAGAAATACTAAAGGAGGCTATTAGACCACCATCAACAGGGACAATTTGTGGCAACCAAAATATAAAAAGTTGGGGAGCAATGGCGTGAATCAGAATATGGAAAAGGAGAAAGTAAGCGTGCTGAAGAAAATGGAATACTCTAAATATCAAACTTTCTTTTACATGAACTTAAGGGTAACCACTTAAAAAAAATCCAGAACTTAAATATGTACTGTAATAAAGAAGAAACAGAGGGAAACATCATAGAATACCACCACACAGAAATAATAGACAACAACAAAAGGGCAAAGAAACAATGGAGACAGAGCATTAACAGAAAACTAAAGATAGAATTAGAGGAAATGCTCACATATCAATAATCACCCTAAATGTAAATGGACTGAACTCACCAATGAAATGGCACAGAGTAACAGATTCCATCAAAAATCTAAACCCAATCATATGCTGTCTCCAAGAGACACACATCAGCTACAAGGACAAGCAAAAACTCAAAGAGAAAGGGTGGAAATTGACAAACCAAGCAAATGGTATCCATAGAAATTTAGGTGCAGCTATACTGATATCAGGCGAAACAGACTTCAGGGTGAAAATGGTAACAAGACACCAAGATGGACATTTCCTAGTGGTAAAGGGGACTATACAACAAGAAGATGTAATAGTCATCAATATTTATGCCCCCAAACAGGGAGCACCAAAATGTACCGAGCCACTACTAACACAACTAAAGGGAGAAATTGACCAAAACACAATTATACTAGGGGAGTTAAATACATAATTGACAGCTATGGATATATCATCCAAACAGAAAATAAATAATGAAGTAAAAGCCCTAAATGACATATTAGATGAAATGGACATAACTGACATATATGGAGCATTTCATCCTAAAACATCAGACTACACATTTATTTCTAGTATACATGAAACATTCTCAACTATAGACCATATATTGGGACATCAAATCAACCTCAGCAAATTTAAGAAGATTGAAATATGCCAACCATATTCTCTGATCACAAGGGTTTGAAATTGTATATCAACTGCAAAAAGAAAGCAGGAAAAACCACAAATACATGGAGATAAAACAACATACTTTTAAAGAACAACCGGGTCAAAGAAGAAATTAGAGGAGAGATCAAAAGATACGTAGAAACAAATGACAATGAAAATACATCCTACCAAAATTTTGAGGATGCAGCCAAAGCAGTTTTAAGAGGGAAATTTATATCATTACAGGCCTATCTCAAGAAACAAGAAAACTCCCAAATAACCTCATGTTACACCTTAAAGAACTAGAAAGAGAAGAACAAGTGAAACCCAAGGTCAGCAGAAGAAAGGAAATAACAAATATCAGAACAGAACTAACTGAAATAGAGAACAAAAAGACAATAAAAATAACTAATGTGACAAAGAGCTGGTTCTTTGAAAAAATTAACAAAATTGACAAACACTTGGCTAGACTCACTAACATAAAAAGAATGAAGACACTAATTAACAACATCAGAAATGAAAAAGGAAAAGTTATCACGGACACCACAAAAATACAAAGGATCATCCAAGAATACTATGAAGAACTACATTCCACCAAATTCAATAACCGAGAAGAAATGGACAAGGTCTTAAAAAGGCTGAACCATGAAGAACTGGAAAATCTAAACAGACTGATCACCAGTAATGAAATTGAATCAGTCGTCCAAAACCTTCCCAAAAGAAAAAGTCCAGGACCAGATGACTTCACTAGTGAATTCTATGAAACCTTCATAGTGGATCTAATACCATTATTGCTCAAACTCTTCAAAAAAATTGAAGAAGAGACAGTACTCCCTAACTCATTTCATGAGGCCAACATTACCCTGATACCAAAACCTAGTAAGGACGACACAAAAATTGAGAACTACAGACCAATATCTCTGATGAATTCAGATGCAAAAATCCTAAATAAAATTCTAGCAAATCGAATACAACAATGCATTAAAAAGATTATTCATCACGACCAAGTGGGGTTCATCCATGGGGCACAACGATGAGTCAGAATCTGCAAATCCATCAATGTGATACATGACGTAAGCAAAATAAAGGACAAAAATCATATGATTATATCAATTGATGCAGAAAAAGCATTTGACAAGATACAACATCCATTTATGATTAAAACACATAATAAATTTGGTATAGAAGGAAAATACCTTAGCATAATAAAGGCCATGTACGACAAAACCTCAGCTAAATTCATAATTAATGGTGAAAAACTGAAGCCCTTCCCTCTATGTTCAGAAACACGACAGGGCTGTCGTCTATCACCTCTGCTTTTCACCATAGTGTTGGAAGTCCTTGCCAGAGCAATCAGGTAAGAGAGAGAAATTAAAGACATCCAAATTGGGAATGAAGAAGTTAAATTGTCACTCTTGGCAGATGATATGATGCTATATATAGAAAACCCTAAAACCTCTACCAAAAAACTGTTAGAAACAGTCATCGAATATAGTAATGTAGCGGGCTACAGAATCAACGTACCAAAGTCCATTGCATTCCTATATACTAACAATGAAGTCTCAGAAAAAGAAATACAGAAAACAATTCCTTTTGCAATTGCAGCAAAAAGAAGAAAATACCTAGCAATAAACTTAACCAAGTATGTGAAAGACCTATATGCAGAAAAGTATACAGCATTTTTAAAAGAAATTGAAAAAGACACAAAGAAATGGAAAGACATTCCATGCTTATGGATTGCAAGATTCAACATAGTTAAAATGGCCATATTACCCAAAACAATACACAGATTTCATGCAATCCCCATGAAAATCCCAATGGCACTTTAAAGAAATAGAACAAAAAATCATCAGATTTGTTTGGAATCACATAAGACCCCGAATAGCCAAAGCAATCTTAAGGAAAAAGAACAATGCTGGAGGTATCACACTCCCTGACTTTAGCCTGTACTACAGGGCTACAATAATCAAAACAGCATGGTATTGGCAGAAAAACAGACAGATAGACCAATGGAATAGAATTGACAACCCAGAAATAAAATAACATAAATATGGACAGATAATTTTTTTTTTTTTTTTTTACAAAGAAGCGAAAAACGTACATCAGAGAAAAGACAGCCTCTTCAATAAATGGTGCTGGCAGAATTGGATAGCCACGTGCAGAAAAATGAAACTGGACAGCTATCTGTCACCATGTACCAAAATTAATTCAAAATGATCAAAAACTTAAGCATAAGACCTGACACTATTCTACTGTCTGTGTCTATGAGTTTCTGTTTCTCATTTGTTTGTCTTGTTCTTTTGTTCTTTTTGGTTTATATACCACATATCAGTGAAATCACATGGTTCTCTGTGGTTACCAGAGGGTAAGGGGGGTGGCGGATGGGGGGTGGGAGATGAAGGTAAGGGCGATCAAATATGTGGTGATGGAAGGAGAACTGACTCTGGGTGATGAACACACAATGGGATTTATAGATGATGTAATACAGAATTGTACACCTGAAATCTATGTAATTTTACTAACAATTGTCACCCCAATAAATTTAATGAAAGAAAAAAGAAAAAAAAAAGACCTGACACAATAAACTGCATAGAAGAAAACATAGGTACTAAACTTATGGACCTTGGGTTCAAAGAGCATTTTATGAATTTGACTCCAAAGGCAATGGAAGTAAAAGCTAAAATAAACGAATGGGACTATATGAAACTTAAAAGCTTCTGCACAGCAAAAGAAACCATCGACAAATTAAAGAGGCCGCCAGCTGAATGGGAGAAGATTTTTGCAAACAGTGCCTCCAATAAGGCGCTACTATCCAGAATATACAAGGAACTCATGCAACTCAACTATGAAAAAACAAACAACCCAATTGAAAAATGGGCAGAGGACTTGAAGAGACATTTCTCCAAAGAGGACATACAAATGGCAAATAGACATATGAAAAAATTATCAACATCACTAATCATCAGAGAAATGCAAATCAAAACCACAATGAGATATCACCTCACCCCAATCAGAATGGCTATCATCAACAAGACAAATAGTAACAAGTGTTGGAGAGGCTGTGGAGAAAAAGGAACCCTCATACACTGTTGGTGAGAATGCAGACTTGTGCAGCCCTTATGGAAGGCCGTGTGGAATTTCCTCAAAAAATTATGAATAGAATTACCATATGACCCAGCAATCCCTCTCCTTGGTATCTACCCAAAATATCTGAAAACATTTATACATAAAGACACGTGTGCGCCAGTATTCATTGCAGCTTTGTTTACAGTGGCCAAGACATGGAAACAACCAAAATGTCCTTCCAAACAGCCAAAATAGATGAATGGATAAAGAAGTGGTGGTATATATACACAATGGAATGCTATTCGTAGGTAAGAAAAGATGATATAAGAACATTTGTGAAAACATGGATGGATCTTGATAGTATAATGGTAAGTGAAATAAGTCAGACAGAAAAAGCAGAGAACCACATGATTTCACTGATATGGGTACATAAACCAAAAACAACAAAATAACAAAACATAGAAATGGGAAAGAAAAACTCTTAGACACAAACAATAGTTTAGTAGTTACCAGAGGGTAAGGGTGGTGAGGGATGGGAGATGAGGGTAAGGGAGATCAAATATATAGTGTTGGAAGGAGAACTGACTCTGGGTGGTGAACACACAATGGGATTTATAGATGATGTAATACAGAATTTTACACCTGAAATCTATGTAATTTTACAGACAAGTTCACACCAATAAATAAAAAAAATAAATAAAAGGAAAAAATAAAGACTTGAATTCCTAAAAAATCAAGTAACTTTCATCTTAATTATATCAAGGTATAAAAAAGGTCATTTGCCAAAACTTTTTCCAAATTTGAGAAATTTAGTTATGCTTGAAATAAACTACGCTTTAGATAGGTCAAAATACAGAGTACCAAAATATGTATACACTTTTTAAGAAAGGAAAACTGTATTTAATTTGTAATACTCAATATATACCGATAACAAAAGATGAATACAAGTCACTTTTGACTTCTGCAATTGCAAGAGGTACTCAAAGTGGTTATCATCAGTGTCCAGACACTTCCGAAAATGGCAAACTACTGCTTGAGCAACGTTGACCAAAGTGTTCACTTGTATACATCTTTTGACACCCCTGGTATTTATTCTTCAATGAACTTGAAAAAAATTACTACAGAAACTTTTTTCCAAACCTAGCCTCAAATTAAAATTTAACAAATTCTCATTAATTTATAACTTTGTGGTTAGGGTCAGAATGAAATGTTAATGTATACTTCATTACCTCACTTCAATTTTCTTCTTAATAAAAGTTAGAGTACGCATTCTCTCTATATACAGAGGGTGTCAAAAATGTATATACATTTTAAGAAGGGAAAAATCTGTATTAAAATTATGCTGATGATAACCACTTTGAGCACTTCTTTAAATTTCAGTCAAATGTGACTTGTATTCATCTTTTGTTATTGGTATATATTGAGTATTACAATTTTAATACACTTTTTTCCTTTCTTAAAATGCATATACATTTTTTGGCACCCTCTTCATATCTCTCTTTCCCTCTCTGCCCTCCTCTTCCTCCACCTTCACCACTTCCTCCTCCTCTTTTTTCTCCTTCTCTTCCTCTCTCCCTCCCTCTGGTTTGCTTCCAGACACACACATGTGCACACATACAAATGGACACAGGCACAGACACATATAGACACATATATAATGCTTTCAAGGAAACCAGTCACTATCAGGATGTTTGCAATCTACATAACATCTTTTTCAGTCAAAATACGAAAGAGTTTCATATACATATTTAAAAATTTGTGACAGAATAACTTTAGGAGAAGATTATAAATTGATACACAATAAAGTAAAATTATCATAAATAATAATCATAGATTAGCTGTCAATACACTTTTTTCTTTGAATGCCATTTTTGATTAGATAATTTTAATAGTTTTTATTCATCATTGCAAAACCAAGGTCAACTTTATAACTTTTTTGCATAACTGTTACATGTAGGAAAATCTATATTTAGTTCTTTTTCTTTTCTATGTTTTTCAATTACAGTTGACATTCAATATTATTTTATATTAGTTTGAGGTTTACAGCATAGTGGTTAGACATTTATATAATTTACAAAGTGGTTCTCCTGATTAATGTAGTACTCCCCTGGCACTATACATAGTTATTACAATATTACTTGACTATATTCCTGATGCTGTGCTTTACATACCCATGACTATTTTCTAACTACCAATCTGTACTTCTTAATCTCTTCATGTTTTTCACTCAGCCCCCCCCAAACCCTCCTCTCATCTGTCAAACATCAGTTTGTACTCTGTATCTGTGTCTGTTTCTGTTTTGTTTGTTTATTTTGTTCTTTAAATTCCACATATAAGTGAGATCATATGGTGTTTGTCTTTCTCAGTATGACACATTTCACTTAGCTAATACCTTCTAGGTCCATCCACGTTGTCACAAATGGTAAGATTTCATTCTTTATTATAGCTGAGGAATATTCCATTGTATATATGTACCAGAATTCTTTGTCCAATCATGTATTGATGAGCATTTGGATTGCTTCCATATCTTGGCTATTGTAAATAATGCTGCAGTGAGCATAGGGGTTCATATATCTTTTTGGATTAGTGCTTTGGATTTCTTTGGATGACTACCTAGGCATGAAATTGCTGGGTCATAAGGTAGTTCTATTTTAAGTTTTTGAGGAAACTCCAAACTGTTTCTGTAGTGGCTGCACCAATTCGCAATCCCACCAACAGTGCAGGAGGGTTCTCTTTTCTTCTCATCCTTGCCAACACTTGTTGTTTTTTGATTTATTGATACTAGCTATTCTGACATGTGTGAGATGATATCTAATTGTGGTTTAAATTTGCATTTTTCTGATGATTAGTGACGTTGAACATCATTTCAAACTTCTATTTGCCACCTGTATGTCCTCTTTGGAGTAATGTCTATTCAGGTCCTCTGCTCATTTTTTAATTGTATTGTTAGTTTTTTGGTATTCAGCTGTCTAAGTTCCTTATAAATATTAGATATTAACCCCTTATCACATGTATTATTGGTGAATATTTTCTCCCGTTCTGTAGGTTGTCTTTTCATTTTGTTGATTGTTTTCTTTGCTGTGCAAAAACATTTTAGATGGATATAGTCCCATTTGTTTATTTTTTCTTGTGTTCTCCTTTCTAAAGGAGAAAAATCAGAAAAAAATATTACTAAGAACACTGTTAGATAGTTTACTGCCTAAATATATGGAAGTCTTCACAAATTTGCCTGTCATCCTTCTGCTGGGGCCATGCTAATGCTGTCTGTATTATTCCAATTTTAGTATATGTGGTGCTGAAGCAAGCATGTCAATAGACTTTTATAAACTTTTATTTATTTTAAGTGTGTTTTCCAGGACCCATTAGCTCCAAGTCAAGTAGTTGTTTCAATCTAGTTGTGGAGGGCACAGCTCACACTGGCCATGTGGGCATCAAACAGGCAACCCTGGTTCCACTAGCATCCACTCTAACCAACTCTGCTAACCAGCCACCCCTCAGTTGACTTTTTAAATTAATGACTCACTTCTGATATGAAAATGCACATTTAAAACATACTGACCTTAGTAAAACTTCAATTAATAAGAATGGTTGAAGAAAAAGGGACTGATGAAGGTTTTGGGTTTTGTTCGCTGCTGTTATTTGTTTTTGTTTTGTCTTGATTGAACAAGTCTTACTTAAGAACAAAATCTCTTGTTTCAATCTCAGATATTAAAGACCTTTTAAAAATATGTCTTTTCTTTTTAAAAATATTTTTAACATGAGAAACTGGTTTAATTTTTTCAGCTCTTTTGAGGTATAATTGATAAACAAAATTGTAATATACTTAAAGTGTAGAACATGATTATTTGATATATGTATACATTGTGAAAGAAATCAATAAAAAGAAAACTAGAAAATTCACAAATATGTAGAGATTAAACAACATGTCCCTGAACAACCAATGGGTCAAAAAAGAAACCAAAACATATCTTCAGAAAAATGAAAATGGAAACACAAAATACCAAAACGTATGAGATGCAGCAAAAGTAGTTCTGAGAGGACATTTATAGTGATAAACACCTACATTAAGAAAAAAAAAATTCAAATAAATAATCTAACTTTACATCTCAAAAAATTTAAAAAAGAAGAGCAAACTAAGCCCAGAGTTAGTAGAAGGAAGAAAATAACACAGTGGAAATAAATGAAATGGAGGCTAAAAAGACAATAGAAAATATTAACAAAATTAAGAGCTTTTTTTCTGAAAAGATAAACAAAATTGGCAAATCTTTAGCTAGACTGAGAGAGAGAGAGAGAGAGAGAGAGAGAGAGAGAGAGAGAGAAGACTCAAGTAAATAAAATCAGAAATCAAAGAGAATTAATTACAGCTGATAACACAGAAATACTAAGGATCATAAGACACTGATATGAACAATTACACACAAACAATTGGATAAACTAGAAGAAACGGATAAATTCCTAGAAACAACCTATTAAGACTGAATCATGAAGAAACAAAATATCCATTAGACCAATTATAAGTAAGGAGAAAGAATAATTATAAATCTTCCAACAAATAATAGTCCAGGACCAGATGGTTTCAACGGTAGATTTCACCACATATTTAATGAAGACCTACCATAATTGTAATGAAGACCATTACAATTTATGTGTAATGAAGGCACATAAATTGTGTAGTCTATGTGCCTTTCTTGGTTAAGTATTGTGGACATAAAATAATCAAAACAAAAATTAACAGTGGAGTACCTGGAAATTACTGTTTTATGTATTAGTTCTCATAGTAGAATAACATGGATAGAGGAAATGTACTTTATTGAACTCTAGTTAGTACCTGAAAGTAAGTTTTTAAAAAAGATTCCTGATGTAACCTGGTTTCTTTTGCATTTCTTTCTAAAAAAAAAAAAAGGAAGGGAGTTGTCAAATTCTCCTCCCTAGAGAATACAATTTACCTTGTGAGCTTTGAATGTTTATTACTACTAGATTTTTTTAATAGGAGAAAAGAAATAAAGAGAAAACAGTTTCTCATAATAGTCTAGAAATTCATACCACAACATAGGAACACTGAGAATATTATTATGTTAAAAATTATGTTAAGCAAACCTAATAATCTATGATTTGTGAAATATAACCACCTTCTCCCTGCATATTTTGTAGAACAGTTTTATTTATAGGTTATATACTGTAAACCTCTGTTTTAAAAATCATGTCCTCTGCTATTTAGAAATTGCTTCCTTGGATCTTCAAACAGCAAATTATTTATAAAAATCTTTGTAATTTAAATTGCAAAACAAATTCATATTTTCCAATGATGGGAGTAGTTCTGTTTAGTTAATTTCTGTGTGCACAACTGTAGATCACATAAAAGTGTATAAAATGTTGCTTTGATTTATGAACTACATAAGGTTTTAATTCATTAGCAGTGAATATAATGACTTTGGAAGCATTGAGGTGTCTCATGTCGTATATAGTTATCTAATGTCCAAAAACCATGCAGTAAGTCTAATATCCACCGGGTAGGAAATTTATATCAGAGCAAAACGTTTTAAGAATAAAAATGTTCTTAAAGTTGTTTTGCCAAATAAACAAAGGCCATCATCCATCTGACATAGAAGGTAGTACTGATCGTGTTTTTTTTCCTACAGTATGAAATTCACATCACTTTGCTTTCAGCTTTATTATGTTGTTATGTTTAAATAACAGGGGTTCTGGAATATAAGATTGGGATCAGATGCAAGGTCACATAGCCATTCTTATATCCTTATACAAGAAACATAAGTTCTTGGACAATTTTGCTTAGGGTAGGAATGTTTTTCACATTTCAAATTAATAGACAGATTTCCAATTCCTATTCTAATATCCCTTAAACATTACTTCATATTACTTAATTTATAAAAATTTAATATTTTACATTAATGATAATTAAGAAATCATATAATTTAAATTTTGTGTACATGGCAGTTCTAAAACATAAATTAGAAAGGTTTTGCTGAAGTTAGTGATGTAGTGACAGTCATTACAATAAATTTTTAAAAATAATTTGGACAGTCAAATCAATTTTGAGGTTGCCCATACCACAATCTGTACATTTATGGAATGCTTATTATGCATTATCCCCCATTTTGTAGATCAGATATCTGAAGTAAAGGATTATATCACTTGCTAAAGTCGTTTGGCGTATTTAACAGTGAAAAGCAAAGCTGTTTTGACTCTAGAGTCAACACTTTTAACCGCTAGAGTTTACTGCCCCTAAATGGCAATCCACTGGAATTGAGGGAAACATTACTAAAATACTTCAGTCTCTTTAAGTTTTTCTGCTGATATGGAGGGTATTGGAACTTATTGAGGATCTGAAAATACACAGCTTGCTCTTGAACAAGTTACATCACACCTCTGTATCTAGAAAATGAGAGTATAAATGAGGTATTATCTAAATTTCCTTTAGTTTTGCAACTTTATGTTTATATGACTTTATTAAAGTTCAAAGAGGTAGAAATCAATGCATTTACTACTTAAAGTGTAGAGAGTGGGGGGAAGGGAATATTAAATTCATTTTTAACTGATGCCATGAAAATGGACGTCAAACAACCTTAAACACACAATCTTTGATTGCTGTTTGTTTCTGCTTAGAAAAACATCCTTTTTCTATTTTTTTATTAAAAGTTATTGGGGTTACAATGGTTAGTAAATTTACATGGGTTTCAAGTGTACAATTCTGTAATATGTCAACTATATATCACATTGTGTGTTCACCACCCAGAGTCAGTTCTCCTTCCATCACCATATATTTGATCCCCTTTACCCTCATTTACCACCCTCCTTCCACCTTACCCTTTGGTAACCAGTAAACTATTGTCTGTGTCTATGAGTTTTTGTTTCTTTCTTTGTTTGCTTTGTTCCTTTGTTGTTTTCAGTTTTATATCCCACATATCAGTGAAATCATATGGTTCTTGACTTTTTCTGTGTGACTTATTTCACTTGGCATAAAATTTTCAAGATCCATTCATTTTGTCACAAATAGCACCATTTCATATTTTCTTATGGCCAAGTAATATTCCATTGCATATATATACCACATCTTCTTTAGCCAATCATCTATCAAAGGACAACTTTCTCAATTCTTTATTTGGCTCAGTCATATTTATGTTTCCAAACTTTTCTTATTCTTAAACTTTACCTCATTCAGGAAACGTTCTCTTTTCTTCAGAAAGCATTCTTTTTTATTGCCATATCATACACTAGCAGACATGACCTTCATTTTAATCACATCTGTGCATTTACACCTTCTCCCTGCTACTCCATGCAGCTCCACATCTTTTTTTTTTTTTTTTGCATAGCTGCATCTACTCATCTTTTGATAGCTTAGGCATTATCTCTTCAAATATTTCTTCATTGGCCTATCCTCCTCCCCAAGCTGGTTGAATATCCCACTTCAGGATTCTGATATCATCCTACACATATGTACCTCTTTCAGAATGCTCAACAGATTTTATTAAAATGATGTCTCTACTTGGCTTCCTTAATCATTATTTAATCAGACAAAGCAGGGGTCAGGTTCTATTAATTTTTATAAACCTAGAGACATTGCCTGGAATGGAATGTGATCAATATATATTTTGGATAAGCTGAAATTAAATGGTGATTCAATACAGAGGTAGCCTCAGGGTGGCCCTTTACCACACCATAAAAGGAGGGTAGTCACATCTTACTTGTTTATACTACCTTATAGAAAATTATGAGAATTAGTGAGACAAACTACTAGTTTGAGATTAGATGATATACAAAGATGAAGCATATAACCAGCTACCATTATACCTAATAAACACCTGAGTACTGATAACATTTTCGATAACAATAAATTATATCTCACAAAGATGGGTTTACTTTTAGGATACAAACACTGAAAGAGTTATAGTGAACTTTCATGGTGGAAATCAACATAAGTCAAGTTAAAATTCAATTAAATTAATTAAAATAAAAGAAACTAAAAGCTTATTCAAATAGAAATTAGTGTAGTATTCTGGCTGTTCAGCTTTCCCCATTGGTGCTCTCAGCAGCTATGATCTGGAGCTTAAATGAAAGTTAAATACATACATTAAAGAGGCCGCTGATGAATTAATGAATAACATGGGCATAGCTCATTAACAAACTCTTAAGTGGACATAAGATAGAGAATCCAAACTTGAAATATTTTATCACAATCCCTAGTGTCATATGGCAAACCACGTTTATCCAGGGCAGGAGACCAATTGCTTGACTGCTGTAAAGCATAGCTTTGCTCTCCCTCTTGCTCTCGCAATTTCTCCCTTCCATCAACAAACACAGGCACTTTGATAGACCCCAAAGCGAGGGTTGAGATTCAGACATGAATATATAGTCCCTAAATCTTCTCAAATATGATGAAACTTATAGAGATACTCAAAAGTATAGTCCACTCTGACTAAAGCTAACAGGTTTAACAAAATTAATAAGTTTACTATTACTTGTTCATACTTTAAAAATCCAGAATTAATAAAATAATTGTCATCTTCAATAAGTCAGTCCAATTGGAATGAACATAAACATTTCATATCAATTCATTTGGGGGTGAAATGTCTTTTGCAGCAAATAATTGTTTACTCAAGTTTTTACTTTAATGAAAAGCTTCCTGTTATTAGAGACTACAGAGGAAAAACATGGATATTTTTTCACTCTCTTTTCATACCTACATGTTTCATTCCATTTGGATTTAAGGACTGATATTGCATCTTTATTTTATTATTATTATTTTTTAAAAGTGTGTTTTTCCAGCATCATCAGCTCCAAGTCAAGTAGTTGTTTCGATCTAGTTGTGGAGGGCACAGCTCACAGTGGCCCATGAGGGGATTGAACCGGCAACCTTGTTGTTAAGAGCACTGCACTCTAACCAACTGAGCTAACCGGCTGCCCTGATATTGCATCTTTAAATGATACCTCTGATTATTATTATCCTTTTGATAAATGTGTTGTTACTCACTGCAACATAACACTCCAAAGAATTGTCAGACTAAATATTTCAAAAGTGACAAATTAGCAACATGAGAATTAAAGGACATCATAATGGACTGTGCAGAAATCTGTTAAGTATGACTCCATTATATAAGCAAATCTAGACATGTTGTGTTATGAGAATAAGACTAAAATTGTGCCCGTTTTTAAAAATAACATTTAAGAATGTTAATCACAGTCATCATTTTAGTACCACAGCATCATAGAATCTCTATGAGATAAAGCAGAAGATTCATTTTGCAATCCAAATTACCATTTGCAGTATATCAGTGCCATTAATAATTATTACCTTAGGCTACTGCAATGCCAATAGAAAAAATAAGTCTGTGTGGTTTATTTCATAATAGAAGACATAGAGTCCTTGGAATTGAGATGCTACACTTGAGTACATTTAGTGTTCAGCAAATAATTTCTGAATGTCACTGATCTTAGATCATTTTTAAAAAGCTACTTCTCCTTACTTTGAAAGATGTGTTATGCTGCATTTCATTGCTTTTCTCCTTACCTCATTCTTCTTTAGTTTTAAAATAAGTGATGAGGCTTTCAGTGAAGATTAAGCACTAGCAGGCAGTAACACAATGGCCCCAAAGGGTTTTAATTGGAACCTCAAATCCTTTGGAAAAGAAAGAAATTAAATCATTAATAAAATGAATTTCCGAGAAGACAGTGTGTTGATATATGTTATGTTAAGAAGATTTCATATGTTTTTCTATAAGATTCCTATAGACATTCTTGTGAAATCTAAAATTCACTAGCTATGCCATATTAAGGTTATATAATGAAACTCCGACCCTTTCACAGTTCCAAATATTAAAGAATAAATAAGAAATCTATAGCAATTTTCCATTTACAAACGTGAGCATTTTTATGTCAACATTAATCCTCATGTTCCCTTACAGTGTTGTAGTACATTAATTATTTAATGCAATTCTGAAAGTACTACAGAAGTATTTCAATATGACCCAAGCAAAACCATGGCGCAATGTTAAACAATTCAAGTTGCCACATAGCTGAAAGTTTAGAATGAAATGTCATTTCTCTGGAAATTGCATAGACTCTAATTATAAATGTCCCCATTAAAAAAAATTATAAGAACAATCTTCTGGTGAGTCATAGGTTATACTAGGTATGTGATTAAATCACATTATAGAAATAAAAATGCAGAAGACACATTGGGGGAGGGTACAAGACTTCTGATCCTATCTAAAATACACTTCATTATACATTTGCTCAACTGAAAATTATTGAGAAACTCTACTCAGATTTGCTTAAGAGTAGTCCAAAAATAGTTTATATTGAAGAGCTTAAATCTAGTTGGGAGAACTAACTGTAGATGTTACAGCGACAGAATAATCCACATATATTGGGGTAATGATTCTAACGTAATGATTTCTCATTCAAATGGCATATTATTACAATTTATAATTGCTTTGGGTAAGCTATTTTAAGGGGTAAGAGTTCATTTTTGTAAAGGAGGTTTTTCTCTATTTTATATGTATTAAGATGACTATGTGTGTGTGTGTGTGTGTGTGTATATATATATATATATATATATATATATATATATATATATATATATTACATATTACATACTACATTCCATAATATGTTCTATAAAGACATGCACATGCCACTTTTACATGTCATCTTTTGCTATTTGATAATAAACATAAACAGTGAAAAATATATACTATAAACATCTAAAATCTTCTTTACTTCCCCTTGCCTCATTGAAAAGTGTGTTTCAAATGGCTTATATGCTTGGTAAACCTAAACGTAGATAAACCTAAAGCCTATACTATTGACATTTAAAAGGTTACACGTTTTTTCAAGTGTATTATACCAATGATAACTCAATGTTATCAGTGTTACTCTAGCACATCTATTCTGTAAATATGCTGATGAGAGGATGTATCCCAAAGATTATCAACATGATTGCAACTCTCTGTTTCTGTCTGCTGTCTCTAATGTATCATCTTGATATCTCAATAGTACTTCGTACTTTGATAAACACATTCAAATCCCTTTTCTCAAAAATATTTATTGATCACTCAAAATATTCAACTAAGTGTCATGTAAAATGAAACAATACAATTCGGCAGTGAGAAAAGATGATATAGGAACATTTGTGACAACATGGATGGATCTTGAGAGAGTAATGCTGAGCGAAACAAGTCAGAGAGAAAAAGCAGAGAACCATGTGATTTCACTGATATGTGGTATATAAACCAAAAACAACAAAAGAACAAGACAAACAAATGAGAAACAGAAACTCATAGACACGGACAATAGTTTAGTGGTTGCCAGAGGGTAAGGGGGGTGGGGGGGAGGTGAGGGTAAGGGGGATCGAATATATGGTGATGGAAGAACTGACTCTGGGTGATGAACATACAATGGGATTTATAGATGATGTAATACAGAATTGTACACCTGAAATCTATGTAATTTTACTAACAATTGTCACCGCAATAAATTTAATTTAAAAAAAAAAAAATGTGAATCAGATATGCATTCTGCCTCCAGGGTGCTTGTAGTCTAGTAAGGGAGACAGCTCATTACTGAAAAGCAGGTACAATATGATGAGTATCATAAGAAACATAGTGAGCAAAAAAGCCACACTAATTCAGAGAAAAAAAATTTACTTCCTACTGGACAGAAAATTTTTGACAAAGAAGCTAAAAACATACAATGGAGCAAAGACAGCCTCTTCAATAAATGGTGCTGGGAGAATTGGATAGCCACGTGCAAAAGAATGAAACTGGACTGCTATTTCTCACCATGTACCAAAGTTAATTCAAAATGGATCAAAGACTTAAGCAAAAGACCTGACACAGTAAACTGAATAGAAGAAATCATAGGTACTAAACTTATGGACCTTGGGTTCAAAGAGCATTTTATGAACTTGTCTCCAAAGGCAATGGAAGTAAAAGCTAAAATAAACGAATGGGACTATATGAAACTTAAAAGCTTCTGCACAGCAAAAGAAACCAATGACAAAATTATGAGGCCACCAACTGAATGGGAGAAGATTTTTGCAAACAGTACCTCCGATAAGGGGCTAGTATCCAGAATATACAAGGAACTCATGCAACTCAACAACAAAAAAACAAACAACCCAATTGAAAAATGGGCAGAGGAGTTGAAGAGACATTTCTCCAAAGAGGACATACAAATGGCAAATAGACATGAAAAAATGCTCAACATCACTAATCATCAGAGAGATGCAAATCAAATCCACAATGAGATATCACCTCACCCCAGTCAGAATGGCTGTTATCAACAAGACAAATAGTAACAAATGTTGGAGAGGCTGTGGAGAAAAAGGAACCCTCATACACTGTTGGTGGGAATGCAGACTGGTGCAGCCGTTATGGAAGGCAGTGTGGAAGTTCCTCAAAAAATTACGAATAGAATTACCATATGACCCAGCAATCCCTCTCCTGGGTATCTACCCAAAAAATCTGAAAACATTTAGAGATAAAGACACGTGTGCTCCAATGTTCATTGCAGCTTTGTTTACGGTGGCCAAGACATGGAAACAACCAAAATGTCCTTCGATAGATGAATGGATAAAGAAGTTGTGGTATATATACACAATGGAATACTATTCGGCGGTAAGAAAAGATGATATAGGAACATTTGTGACAACATGGATGGATCTTGAGAGTGTAATGCTGAGCGAAATATGTCAGAGAGAAAAAGCAGAGAACCATGTGATTTCACTGATATGTGGTATATAAACCAAAAACAACAAAAGAACAAGACAAACAAATGAGAAACAGAAACTCATAGACACAGATAATAGTTTAATGGTTGCTAGAGAGTAAGGTGGGTGGGGGGTGGGGCGTGGGAGATGAGGGTAAGGGGGATCGAATATATGGTGATGGAAGGAGACCTGACTCTGGGTGATGAACACAATGCGATTTATAGTTGATGTAATGCAGAATTGTACACCTGAAATCTATGTAATTTTACTAACAATTGTCACCCCAATAAATTTAATAAAATTAAAAAAAAAAAACTCAAACAATCTAATCTTACTGTTAAAGAATTAGAAAAAGAACAACAAAGCCCAAAGTAAATAGAAGGAAGGAAATAATAAAGATCAGAATGGAAATAAATGAAATACAGTCTAAAAATATACAAAAGATCAATTAAACCCAGAACTTGTTATTTGAAAGATAAACGAAACTGATAAATTTTTAACAAGACTCATCAAAAGAATAAGAGGACCCAAATAAATAAAATCAGAAATGAAATGAAGTGACAATTGATACCACAAAAATACAAAGTATTATGAGAAAATATTATGAACAATTATATGCCAACAAATTGGACACTCTGGAAGAATTGGATAAATTCCTAGAAACATGCAATCTCCCAAGACTGAATAAAAAAGAGACAGAAAATCTGAACTGACCGATTACTACCAACAAAATTGAATCAGTAAACAAAAAACTCCCAACAAACAAAAGTCATGTACGCTACATCTTCACAGGTGAATTTTACCAATCTTTCAAAGAATGAACATCTATTCTCCTCAAACTAGTCCACAAATTTCAAGAAGAGAGAAGGCTTCCATTTTACAAGCCCATCATTACCCAGATTCCATAAACACAAAAAGACAATAAAAGAAAGAAAGAAAGAAAGAAAGAAAGAAAGGAAGGAAGGAAGGAAGGAAGGAAGGAAGGAAGGAAGGAAGGAAGGAAGGAAGGAAGGAAGGAAGGAAGGAAGGAAGGAAGGAAGGAAGGAAGGAAGGAAGGAAGGAAGGAAGGAAGGAAGGAAGGAAGGAAGGAAGGAAGGAAGGAAGGAAGGAAGGAAGGAAGGAAGGAAGGAAGGAAGGAAGGAAGGAAAGGAAAGGAAAGGAAAGGAAAGGAAAGGAAAGGAAAGGAAAGGAAAGGAAAGGAAAGGAAAGGAAAGGAAAGGAAAGGAAAGGAAAGGAAAGGAAAGGAAAGGAATGGAAAGGAAACAAAAGAAAAGAAAACTATAGGCCAATATCCTTGATGGACATAGAAGCAAAAATCCTCAAAAAAAGAAAAAAACAAACAAAATTAGGAAGACGAATTCAGCAATATATTAAGAAGATCACACATCATGATTAAGTTGGGTTTATTCCTGGAATGCAAGGTTGATTCAATACCCATAATTTAATTAATGTGATACACCACATAAGCTAAATGAAGGATAAAAATAATATCATCATATTAATAGATGCAGAAAACGGATTTGAAAAAATCCACTATCCATTTATGATAAAAACTCTCAACAAAGTGGGAATACAGGGAACATATCTCCACAGTGGTGGCCTTTTAATAAAGGCCATATACGATAAACTCACAGCTAACATCATACTCAACAGTGAAAAGCTGAAAGTGTTTTAAGATCAGGAACTATACAAGAATGTTCACTTTCACCACTTTTATTCAACATAATATTGGAAGTTCTAACCACAGGAATCACACAAGGAAAGGAAGTAAAAGGCATCCAAAAGTGAATGGAAGAGGTGAAACTGTCATTATTTGCAGATAACATGATACTATACACAGAGAACCCCAAATATATCACCAAAAGACTATTAGAACTAATAAACAAATTCAGTAAAGTAGCATGACACTAAATTAATATTCAGAAATCAGTTGAATTTTTATACACCAATAGTGAATTATCAGAAAAAGAAATTAAGAACACAATTCCAATTACAATTGCATCAAAAAAATACCTAAGAATAAACGTAACCAAAGTTGTAAAAGACTTATACTCAGAAACTTATAAGACATTGAAGACAGAAATTGAGGATTATGTCACAGAAATGGTGGCTTGAGGAATGCTTCTTGAAATCTCCTCTGGAAAATACAACAAATTGAACAGCTATAATTCAACAAAGGATTGCCTGTGTGGCACACAGGAGCACCTGAGAGACCCACAAATAGAATCACCTAAAGGTGGGCAAATTTGGCTAGGAGAGGGCAACAGAATTAGCAAGTGCAGAGACATGGGCCTCGGGCTACAGGATGCACACTGGAGCTTGCTGCAGTCCAGAGCAATCACAGGAGAGGAAAGTATCCGGGCTGGGAGCACACCTCCAATGCCCACAGTCCTTCTTGAGGGATCAGCACATAATACCACTGAACCCAGTGTTTGCGGAAGAGACTTTGGAGCAAAGACTGAATATAGATGGATTAGAACAGTGGCTTAAGCCCTCACTGCAAGGTAGAAAACAGAAAACAAAGTCTGGCCACCTACTCGCCAACCCTCCCAGAGTTCACCTTACCCCCATCCTTCCATGGTTAGAAGCGGGCTCCAGAAGAAATGGTAGTAGTGTTAAATCAAATAACAGAATATTTACAACATGGAGAACTGCAACCAGACAGCCACAGACTCACAACACAACTAATTCCAGCAAAAGGGATGGAACTGTAGGGGCAAGAGAACTGTGGACTGGTAGTTGCCATTGCTCAGAGCCACCTCTCACAGCACACCCCACCCCCACATTTCTGGGCAGAACCATGCAGGGGCAACCAGAGTGCTGAGACACACAGGCTCTGCATTGGGCTGCAGCTTGAGCACTTGGACTTCAGAAACTCAGACCTCTATCAACCTCCAAATCCCCCACAGAGGTGGTACCCAGAGACAAAAGCACCAGGTCACAGAGGAAAACCCACATTCCAGGGGACCCTCCCCCACACTTCATGAGGTGCCAAAACAGTACAAGAGAAAATATAATGTTACAGCATGAGAGAGAATAAAAGACTGCTGCAGGAGAGAAAATAAAACATTCCAGCAACACCCACTGGAAAGAAAAGAAAGACCTCTTCATATCAACCTGCTACAGAACCCAATACTGTAGATGCCCAGGAAGACAAAAAATAATTCCTTAGTTGTCATGACTAACCAAAGTAACAAGGCAGCTCAGAAAGAAAATGAAAAGTCTCCAGAAAGTGAACTTAAAGACATGGAAACATGTGACTTGAATGACAGAGAATTCACGATTGCACTTCTGAAAAATCTCAACGAGATGCAAGAAAACAGATGGGTAATTTATTGAACTCAGAAACACAATCTAAGAACAAAATGAACATTTTACCAAAGGGATTGAAATCTTAAAATAGAACCAAATAGAAATTCTGGAGACTAAGAACTCAATAAAAGAAATGAAGAATGAAATAGCCATCTTAGGTAATAGAGCTGACCAGATGGAGGAAAGAATTAAAGTGATATTAACTATAGAAATCTGAAAATGACATAAATGGAAGAAGAGATGAGAAAACTCTACAAGAACATTCTGATCCATCAGAAAGAGCAACAAGAGAAAAATGTGTATATAAGAAGAAGAAAGGGAGAAGGGAACAGAGAGTATATTCAAACAAACAGTCGACGAGAACTTCCCAAACTTGGAAAGTGGAAAGAATTGGATCCTCGAATCCAAGAAGCAGATAGAAAACCTAATTACCTCGATCCCAACAGGCCTTCTCCAAGGCACACTATATTGAAGCTTTCAAAAATTAACGACAAAGAAAGAATCCTCAAGGCAGCCTGGGAAGATAGTAACCTACAAAGAAAGCCCGTTAGATTATCATCAGATTTTTCAGCAGAAACTCTACAAGGCAGGAGGGAGTGGACTCAAATATTCAAACTATTGAAAGAGAGAAATTATGAGCCAAGAATAATATATCCAGCAAATATATCATTTAGATATGAAGGAGAAAAAAAGACCTTTTCAGACATACAGAAGCTGAGGGAATTTTCTAACACATGACGTGCATTACAAGAAATACTGAAGAAGACTATTTAACCCGAATCAAAAAATCAAAAGAATGCAAAACCATGAGTAGTATTATGAACAGACAGACAGAAGCAGGAAATGTCAACCTCTACAAAAAATAGGGCACTAATCGCTTAAGCATAACATGCAGGGTAAGAAGGATAAAACATTTTTTAAATGGGAAAAAGAAGAAAAAGACAACTTGCTACTGCAACTCAGAAATCAAACCACAGCATAAGAAGGGATAAATTTAACAACAACAACAAAATAATAATAAAAGGGGGACAGTAAATGTCTAAATTTGCAAAGGGGAATGGAGATAAGAAGCATGCTGAAGAAAAAGGACTACTGAAATATGAAACTTTCTTTTTCTTACTTAATAGTAACCACTCAAAAAAAATCCAGCACTGAAATATATAACATAAAACAAGAAACAGAGGGAAAAGTCATAGAATACCACCACAGCGAAATAACAAACAACAAAAAGGCAAAGAAACACTGGAGACACTGAGTAACAAGAAAACAAAAGATGGAATGATGGGAAGTCCTTATTTATGAAAAATCACCCTAAGTGATAATTGACTGAACTCACCAATAAAAAGGCACAGAATAGCAGATTGGGTCTAAAAACAAAATCCAACCAAATGCCACCTCCAAGAGACACATCTCAGCTGCAAGAAGAAATAAAGACTGAAATTTAAAGTGTGAAAATTGAGACCCCAAATAAACGGTATTCAGAGAAAAGCAGGTGTAGTCACACTGATGTAAAATGAAATAGACTTCAGGATAAAAAAAAAAAAGGGGTAACAGGAGACAAAGATGGGCATTTCATAATGATAAAGGGGACAATACAATAAGAAAACATAACAGTCATCAATATATATGCCTGTAATCAAGAAGCGCAAAAATATACTAAGGAAGAAATTAATCAAAATACAATTATAGTAAGGGACCTAAATACATCATTGACAGCTATGGATAGAATATCCAAAGAGATAAATAAGGAAATATCAGCCTCGAATGAAACATTAGACCAATTGGACATAATTCACATTTACAGAGCACTTCAAACTCTACATTGTTTTCTAGTGTACATGGAACATTCTCAAGGATAGACCAAACATTGGGACATAAAACTAGCCTCAACAAATACAAGAAGACTGAGCATATCAGAGCATATCCTCCGATTACAAGGCTTTGAAATTGGATATCAACTAAAAAAGAAATCAGGAAAACCCGCAAATATGTGGAGATTAAACAACATGCTTTTAAAGAATGATTTGGTCAAAGAAGAAATGAGAGGACAGATCAAAAGATGAATAGAACCAAAGGTGAATGAAAATACACCCTATCAAAATTATTCAGATACAGTGAAAGTAGTAATAAGAGGGAAATTTGTAACGTTACAGGTCTATCATAAGAAAGAAAAAAAATCTCAGATAAGCAACCTCACATTACACCTTAAAGAACTAGAAAAAGAAGAACAAATGAAACTTAAAGTCATCAGAAGAAAGCAAATAATAAAAATCAGAGCAGAACTAAATGAAATAGAGAACAAAAAGACAATAGAAAATATTAATGCCATAAAGATCTCATCCTTGGGAAAAAATAATAAAATTGACAAACCCTTGGCTAGAGTCACTAAGACCAAAACACACTAAAAAACAAAATCAGAAATGAAAGAGGAGAAGTAACCATGGATACTACAGAATTACAAAGGATCATCCAAGAGTAGTATAAAGACTATATGCCACAAAATTCAATTATCTAGACGAAACAGACAAGTTATTATTTTTTAAATTAAAGTTTATTGGGTGACAATTGTTAGTAAAGTTGCATAGATATCAGGTGTATAATTCAATATCACATCATTTACAAATCACATTGTGTGTCCACCACCCTGGACCTATTGCTTCTTCTTCCATTTTTAGGAAGAGTTTGAGGAACACAGGTGTTAGATCTTCTTTGAACGTTTGGTGGAATTCACTAGTGAAGCCATCTGGTCATAGACTTTTCCTTTTGAGAAGGTTTGGGATGACTGATTCAATTTCCTTTCTGTTGATCTGTCTATTTAGATTTTCTAGGTCTTTGTGATTCAATTTAGGAAGGCGATATGTTTCTAAGAACTTGTCCTTTGATCAAATATGTGGCCATAGACCCAAACTCATTTTATGAGGCCAACGTTACCCTAATACCAAAACCTGGTAAGGATAACAGAAAAAAAGAAAATTACAGACCAATATCTCTGATAAACACAGTTGCAAAACTCCTAAACAAAATTCTAGCAAATCAAATATAAGAATACAACAATGCATTAAAAAAATTATACATCACGATCAAGTGGGGTACATCCCAGGGCAAAAGTGTGCTTAAACACATGCAAATTGATCAATGTGATATACCACATAAACAAAATAAAGAACAACAATCATATAACTATATCAATAGATGCAGAAAAAAGCATCTGACAAGATACAAAATCCATTTATGATAATACACTTAATAAAATACCTGAACATAAATTATTTTATGTTCAGAAGGATAACACATGAACATAATAAAAGCCATATATGACAAGCCCTCAGCTAATCTCATAATTAATGGTGAAAAACTGAAGCCCTTTGCTCCACGTTCAGGATCACGACAGGGCTGCCTCTATCACCTGTGCTTTTCAACATAGTGTTGGAAGTCCTCGCCAGAGCAATCAGGCAAGAGAAAAAAATAAAGGCGTCCAAATTTGGAACGAAGAAGTTAAATTATCACTCTTTGCAGATGACATGATGCTATATATAGAAAACCCTGAAGACTCCACCAAAAAGCTATTAGATACAATCAACGAATACAGTAAAGTTGCTTGCTACAAAATCAACGTACAAAATTCCATTGCATTCCTATATACTCACATTGGAATCTCAGAAAAAGAAATACAAAAAACAATTCCTTTTGCAATTGCAGCAAAAAGAATAAAATACCTAGGAATAAACTTAAGCAAGATGTGAACGACCTATATGCTGAAAACTATAAGATATTTTTGAAAGAAATTGAAGAAGACACAAGGAAATGGAAAGACATTCCGTGCTCATGAATTGAAAGAATCAACATAGTTAAAATGGCCATATTACCCAAAACAATATACAGATTCAATGCAATCCCCATCAAAATCCCAATGGCATTTTTTAACGAAATGGAATAAAAAATCATCAGATTTGTTTGGAACCACAAAAGACCCTGAATAGCCAAGGCAACCTTAAAAAAAAGAACACTACTGGATGCATCACACTCCCCGACTTTAGGTTGTACTACAGGGCTACAATAATCATAACAGCATGGTATTGGCAGAAAAACAGACGCATGGAATAGAATTGAGAACCCAGAAATAAAACCACATAAATATGGACAGATACTTTTTGACAAAGAATCTAAAAACATACAATGGCGGAAAGACAGCCTCTTCAATAAATGGTACTGGGCGAATTGGATAGCCACATGCAAAAGAATGAAACTGGACTGCCATCTGTCACCATGTGCCAAAATTAATTCAAAATGGATCAAAGACTTAAGCATAAGACCTGACACAATAAACTGCATAGAAGAAAATATAGGTACTAAACTTATGGACCTTGGGTTCAAAGAGCATTTTATGAATTTGTCTCCAAAGGCAATGGAATTAAAAGCTAAAATAAATGAATGGGACTATATAAAACTTAAAAGCTTCTGCACAGCAAAAGAAACCATAGACAAAATAAAGAGGCAACCAACTGAATGGTAGAAGGTGTTTGTAAACAGTGCCTCCGATAAGGGGCTAATACCCAAAATGTACAAGGAACTCATGAAATTCAACAACAAAAAAACAACCAACCCAATTGAAAAATGCCTAGAGGACCCGAAGAGACATTTCTCCAAAGAGGACATACAAATGGTAATTAGACATATGAAAAAATGCTGAACATCACTAATCATTAGAGAAATGCTAATCAAAACCACAATGAGATATCACCTCACTCCAGTCAGAATGGCTATCATCAACAAGACAAGTAGTAACAAGTGTTGGAGAGGCTGTGGAGAGAAAAGAACCCTCATACACTGTTGGTGGGAATGCAGACTGGTGCAGCCCTTATGGAAGGCAGCGTGGAAGTTCCTCAAAAAATTACGAATAGAATTACCACATGACCCAGCAATCCCTCTCCTGGGTATCTATCCAAAAAATCTGAAAACATTTATACATAAAGACACGTGTGCTCCAATGTTCATCGCAGCTTTGTTTACAGTGGCCAAGACATGGAAACAACCAAAATGTCCTTCAACAGATAAATGGATAAAGAAGTTGTGGTATATATGCACAATGCAATACTATCCGGCGGTAAGAAAAGATCGTATAGGAACATTTGTGACAACATGGATGGATCTGAGAGTATAATACTAAGTGAAATAAGTTAGACAGAAAAAGCAGAGAGCCATGTGATTTCACTGATATATGGTATATAAACCAAAAACAACAAAAGAACAAGACAAACAAATGAGAAACACAAACTCATAGACACAGACAATGGTTTGGTGGTTACCAGAGGGTAAGGGGGGCAGGGGGTGGGGGGTGGGAGATGAGGGTAAGGGGGATTGAATATATGGTGATGGAAGGAGAACTGACTCTGGGTGGTGAACACACAATGGGATTTATAGATGATGTAATACAGAATTGTACACCTTAAATCTATGTAATTTTACTAACAATTGCCACCCCAATAAATTAAAAGAAAAAAAGAGTGCTCCCAATTCCTCCTTCTCATTTCTTATCATTGTTATCATTCATTCCAGTTATCCATACACTATAATCACTCAATACATAGTCATTATTATTATGTTAAACAGTCATCTTTTAGATTAATTAAGAATAAGAAAAAGAACAGATATTATATTAATTTATCCCACCCTAATGTTTTTCCTTTCTTTATGTAGATTCCAGTTTCTGATTTATATACTTTTCCCTTTCCTTCAAAAACCGCTTTTAGTATTTCTTTAAGATAATTTGTAATGATAATGAATTCCTTCTGCTTTTCTTTGTCTAAAATAAATTTATTTCTCCTTTAGCTTTGAAAGATGATTTCCTTGAATATACAATTATAAGGTGGTGTTTTCTTTTTCATTTAACACTCTACTGTCTTTTTGCTTGTCTGCTTTCCGATGGAAATTTGCTTTAATTCTTTTCTTTATTCCTCGAAGGTAAGGTGCTCCTCCTACTCTGGATGTCTGAAGAATTTTTCTATCTCTCTTTGGTTTAAATATGATATGTTGAGGTATAAAAATTTTAATCCACACCTTTGAAAATGTGAGCCTCCTGGACCTGAGGTTTGGTGTCTATCATTAATTTAGGAAACTTTTAGTCTTTAATACTTCAAATATTTCTTCTGTTCCTTTTCTCTTTCTTCTCCTTGGGATTCCCATTAACTGTATGTTATATATTGTATATTTGTTCCACACTTGTTGGATAGTGTGTTCTTTTACATTATTTTTTTATTAAATTTATTGGGGGGACATTTGGAGTAAAATTATATACTTTAAAATTTACATTTTTGTAATACATCATTTATGTATTGCATTTTTTGTTCACCACCCTGAGGCAGTTCTCCTTCTATCCCCATATATTTGGTCCCTTTTCTACCTCCTCCAGGCCCCTTACCCTCTGGTAACCACTAAACTGTTGTCTGTGTCTATAAGTTTTTGTTTCTTTGTTTGTTTGTGGCTTTCAGTTTTATAAATTATTACAAGCATTTAAGTTAAATACTATATAGATGATATATTACAGAATTGTACACTTGAAACCTATGTAACTTTACTAACAATTGTGACCCCAATAAACTTTAATTTTATGTATATATATATATATATATATATATATATATATATATATATATGTAATTTTTTCTTTGAAAATTCCTAAGAGGGGGCTGGTAGAAGAGGATAAAGGGGGTCAAATGTATGGTGATGGAAGGAGAACTGATTCTGAGTGGTGAGCACATAATGTGATATGTACATGGTGTATTATAGAAATGTACACTCGAAACCTGTGTAATTGTACTTACCATTTTCACCCCAATAAATTTAATAAAAAATAAAATTCCTAAGGTACTTTTAGTGCCTCGATACAGTTTTTAAATTTATTTAAAAATTTAAACATAGTGATGTGAATATTTTAAACTATAGTGATGTGAAAAAGCTAAAATATTCAAACTATAGTGATGTGAAAAAGCTATTTTTGAGAATTTATTGTAATATAATTGTTAATAGGCTTGGGACAAGAAATACCAAGATTATGGAAATGGAAATGAGTTCACAGTATCCAGAAAAACACTTTACATTACTCCTAAACTATGGAATGATATGTTAAATGGATTTATAAAGGGCATAAAGCTTTGGAATGAATAAAAATATATAATTCATTAAAGAAGTTTATTTAGCATTTTCTTCATGACATTGAATAAGCCCTAGGCATAATTCTTTGGTTCTGTGTATTATACAGTTTCAAGTGAAATTTTACAATAAATTCTTAAGGATTCTGTATCAGTCAGGCATCATTCTCAACCCTTGCTTTTGTATCTTTCATGTAACTATCGGAATGATATTTCTAAAGTGTCGATTTGATCATATCACTTCACTAATTTAAAATTTTCAAAAGCTCCTCATTACCTATAGGAAAAATACAGAGTTACCAACATAACCCTTCATGACCAGATCACTATTAACCTATCAAGCCTCATTCAAACCTCATCCTATCCTTTCTGAGAACATTTCCATCACTCATAGGTAGACACTAACCTACTGCTTAATTTTTGCTTCATACCATCTTCTCCCAAACAAACCCAATTGTGGGGGCTAAAAAAATTAATACTTTTCCTCCCATCTTGTAAGTTCTTCTAGCTGGACTAATAATCAAATTAACAGAGACTGATTAACAGGAGAAAATCAAAGTTTTAATTCATGTACACAGGGAATTCACGTAGGCATGAAAATTCCAAAGACAGTGAGGCAACATTAAATATATAAGTTGTTGTTGGACAAAAGAGAAAAAGAGGGAGGGGAGTTCAATTTAAGATGTGAGAATTAGTGATTTACAAGTAGTTGAGGAAGAAAGAGTGGAACACACTTGGGAGGAACATTCTTTCTGGGCAACTCAGAAGCAATGGGACACAGGGTATCTAGCTAACAGGCACTTACCTGGTGTGATCTTATTTACCATACTTAATTCAAATTAGGCTAAGGCAGCATTCTAAGATTTCCTTCCTGAAGTAGGCTTCTCTGTCTGAATCTCTTGAGCAGGAAAGGGGGGAGGGTCAGAGTTTTTTTCTAATCTTATTTCTTTTCTTTTCTTTTTTTTTTTTTTGTAGGTTAAATTCTTCACTTTTTCCCTTTCTTTAAAATTAAAATTTATTGGAGTGACAGCGGTTAGTAAAATTACATAGGTTTCAAGTGTGCAATTCTGCAATACATCATCTATAAATCACATTGTGTGTTCACCACCCAGAGTCAGTTCTCCTTCCATCACCATGTATTTGATCCCCTTTACCCTCATCTGCCACCTCCCTCCTTCCTTACCCTCTGGTAACTACTAAACTGTTGTCCGTGTCTTTTAATTTTTGTTTCTTTATTTGTTTGTCTTGTTCTTTTGTTGCTTTCAGTTTTATATCCCCCACATCAGTGAAATCCTATGGTTCTCAACTTTTTCTGTGTGACATATTTTGCTTAGCATAATAAATCGCTTAAAATCAATACCCCAGAAGGCAGCTTCAGGATGGCTAAATTTTGGTTCCCTTCTGTTGTGAATACAAGTTCAGGATTAATAATCTTTGAGAAATCCTGGAAAATGGCAACAGAAGTCAGACAGCTCAAATCCATTAATTTCCTAAAATAGGAGAAGATAGATGTTGATATTTAAAGACTTATTTGTTTGAAACATATTCCTGGCAAATAAATTAAAATATCTTAATATGTTATATAAGCATTGAAATATAAAAGAATGTGTTGATCACCAGGGACCAATGAGGGTTCACTAAGAAGTCATTGCAAACTAGTATAATTAATTTATTTTTCTTACAAGAATATTTCAAGCATAATAAAATGCAGAGAGAGAAAATAATAAACCAACTTCATGAGCTGGAATGTGTTTTCGCTGGTGTCCTGGGGTCACAGGGTTGCCTGGTTTTCACCCCTGCCACTTAATTTTAGGCTTCTTTTGAGAGGAGAATTTGCTGTGCAGTGGTTGGGGTTTAAGACTGACACTAAATGGCAGACAATCACATCCTGCACACCTGTACCACAAAGGAGAGTTTTGTATATTCTCCTTCCCTGCCCCAAGTTCTTAAAAACACTTGGCAGAGGCCCATGAAAAATACCTTTGAGTGCACACTCCTGTTTCTGGGCTCCCTACCTATCAAAACTTGTTTTACAAACCTCGAGTTGTTTTCCAACAATGTGTTAAGATTTTAGCTTATATCTTCTTACCAGCTTGTTTGAAAAACACCTCCTCCTCTTAAGCTATGCTACAGGCAAGCCAATATACTCGTACAAATCTCATCTCTCTTTGGACAAGCTTATTACCCCTTCTCGATATTTAGGCTATTTTGGTGGCCTGAAACTTCAGGTTTCTAATGGGTCAAGAAAAGTTAACATTTTGTAGTTTACCTGGCTTTTTCTTTTTCAATTACAGTTGACATTCAATATTACTTTATATTACTCTCAGGTGTACAGCATAGTGGTTAGACATTTATATAATTTACAAAGTGATGCCCTTGATTACCAGTGACTACCAGTGACTACGAAAGTACCAGTGACTACCCACCTGGTACTATATATATTTATTACAATATTATTGACTATATTTCCTATGCTACACTTTACATCCCCGTGACATTTTTATAAGTACAAATTTGTATTTCTTAATCCCTTTAACTTTTTCACCCAGCTCCCAAACCCCTCTCCCATCTGACAACCATCACTTTGTTCTGTGTGTCTATGAGTCTCTTCCTGTTTTGTCTGTTCACTTATTTCATTCTTTAGATTCCACATGTAAGTGAGAACACAGGGTATTTATCTTTCTCTGTTTTACTTATTTCACTTAGCATAATACCTTCTAGGTCCATCCATGTCATTGCAAATGGTAGGATTTCATTCATTTTATGACTGAGTAATATTCCATATTATATATGTAACACTTTTTACTTATCCAGTTGTCTATTGAGGTGCACTTATGTAGCTTCCATATCATGGCTATAGTAAACAATGCTGCAACTAACATAGGTTTGTGTGTATCTTTTTTCTTAGTGTTTTAGATATCTTTAGATAATTACCCAGAAGTAAAATTGTTGAGTCACATGGTAGTTCGATTTTTAATTTTTTGAGGAACTTACATTCTCATACTATTTTCCATATCAACAGCACCAATTTGCAATCCCACCAACACTGCATGAGGGTTCGCTTCCACCCACATTCTCATCGTGACTTGTTGTTCCTTGATTTATTGAGAATAGACATTCTTACAAATATGAGGTGATAAGTTATTGAGGTATTAATTTGCATTTCTCTGATGATTAGTGATCTTGAGCATCTTTTCATATGTCTATTGGTCATTTGTATGCCTTCTTTGGAGAAATGTCTATTCAGGTCCTCTGCCCATTTATTAATTGGATTGTTTGGTTTTATGGTGTTGAGTTATATGACTTTTTAAAAATAAATTTTGGATATTAACCCCTTATCATATCTAGCACTTGTGAATATCTTCTACCATTCTTTTAGCTATGTATTTGTTTTGCTGATAGTTTCCTTTGCTATGCAAAAAAATTGAGTTTGATGTACTTCCACTTGTCTAGTTTTTTCTTTTGATTCCCTTGCCCTAAGAGGTATATATTAGAAAAAATATAATGAGGTGTAATGTCAGAGTTTACTTCTATATTTTCTTTTAGGAGTTTCATGGTTTCGGGACTTACACTCAATTTTGAGTTTATTCTTGTGTATGGTGTAAGAAGTTGGTCTAGTTTCAGTTTTTGTTTTTGGATGTATCATTCCAGTTTTCCCAACACCATTTATTCAGTAGATGGTCTTCACCCCACTGTATGTTCTTGCCTCTTTTGTCACAAGGAGTATATAGGTGTGTGTTTAATTCTGCTTCTATACTCTCTTCCATTGATCTAGGTGTCTGGTTTTTTTGCCAGTATCATGCTATTTGATTACTATAGCCTTGTAGTATAGCCTGATATCAGGTAGAGTGATACTTCCAATTTTGTTCTTCTTTCTCAAGATTGTAGTGGTTCTTTGGAGTCTTTTGTGTTTCCATATAAATATTTAGATTATTTGTTTTAGTTCTGTGAAAAAATGCCATTGGTATTTTCACAGGGATTGCATAGATTCTATGAACTACTTTCAGTATTAAGGACATTTTATGATGTTAATTCTTTATATCCATGACCAAGGTACATGCTTCGATTTATTAGTAGCTTCTTCAATTTCTTTCTTCAGTGTCTTATTTTCTTTTTTTTTTTCATGTACAGGTCTTTTACCTCTTTGGTGAAATTTATTCCTAGGTGTTTTATTTATTTTGATGTAATTGTGAATGGAATGTTTTCCTTAATTTCTGTTTCTGACAGTATGTTATCGGTGTAGAGAAATCCAAGTGATTTCTGACTATTCATTTTGTATCCTGCTACTGTGCTGAATTCATTTATTAGTTCTAATATTTTTTGGTGGAATCTTTAAGGTTCTTTATATGAGGGATGACATCTGCAAATAATGACAGTTTTACACCCTCCTTTCCAATTTGGATGCCTTTTATTTATTTTTCTTGTCTGATTGCTTTGGCTAGAACTTCCAGTACTAGGTTGAATAAAAGTCATGACAGTGGACTTCCTTGTCTTGTTCCTGATCTTAAGGAGAGTGCTTTTAGCATTTCACTGTCAAGTATGAAGTTATCTGTGTTTGTCATATATGCCCCGTATTATGATGAAGTATGTTCCCTCTATTCCCATTTAGCTGAGACTTTTCAATTTATTTATTTTTTAAATTAAAGTTTCTTAGGGTGACAATTGTTAGTAAAGTTACATAGATTTCAGGTATACGATTCTGTAATACATCATCTATATCTCACATTACGTGTTCACCACCCAGAGTCAGTACTACTTCCATCACCATGTATTTGACCCCAGTTACCCTCTTTTAGAAACTGCCTCCCCATTAACCATTAGTAACCACTAAACTATTCTCTATGTCTATGAGTTTTTCTTTCTTTTTCTTGTTCCTTTCTTCCTTTCACTTTTATGTACCACATATCAGTGAAATCATATGGTTCTTGACTTTTTCTGTCTGACTTATTTACTTAACATTATAATCTCAAGATTCATCCATGTTGTCACAAATGTGACTATTTCATCTTTTCTTATGGCAGAATAGTATTCCATTGTGTATATATGCGACATCTTCTTTATCCATTTGTCTATCAAAGAACACTTTGATTGTTTGCATGTCTTGGCCACCGTAAATAAAGTTTCAATTAACATTGGAGCACATATGCCTTTATGGATAAATGTTTACAGATTTTTAGGGTAGATGCCCAAGAGAGGGATTGCTGGATCATATGGTAATTCTATTCTTAATTTTTTGAGGAAACTGTACACTGCCTTCCATAGCAGCTGCACCAATCTGCATTCCCACCAACAGTGTATGAGGGTTCCTTTTTCTCCACAGCCTATCCAACACTAGTTAGTATTTGTCTCGTTGATGATAGCCATTCTAACTGGGGTGAGGTGATATCTCATTGTGGTATTAATTTGCATTTCTCTGATGATTAGTGATGTTGAGCATTTTTCATATGTCTATTTGCCATTTGTATGTCCTCTTTGGAGAAATGTCTATTCAGGTCCTCTGCCCATTTATTAATTGGATTGTTTGGTTTTTTGTTGTTGAGTTATATGAGTTTTTGTAAATTTTGGATATTAGCCCTTATCATATCTAGCACTTGTGAATATCTTCTCCCATTCTTTTGGCTATGTATTTGTTTTGCTGATAGTTTCCTTTGCTATGCAAAAAAATTGAGTTTGATGTACTTCCACTTGTCTAGTTTTTTCTTTTGATTCCCTTGCCCTAAGAGGTATATATTAGAAAAAATATAATGAGGTGTAATGTCAGAGTTTACTTCTATATTTTCTTTTAGGAGTTTCATGGTTTCGGGACTTACACTCAATTTTGAGTTTATTCTTGTGTATGGTGTAAGAAGTTGGTCTAGTTTCAGTTTTTGTTTTTGGATGTATCATTCCAGTTTTCCCAACACCATTTATTCAGTAGATGGTCTTCACCCCACTGTATGTTCTTGCCTCTTTTGTCACAAGGAGTATATAGGTGTGTGTTTATTTCTGGTTCTCAATTCTATTCCATTGGTCTAGGTGTCTGGTTTTCTGCCAATACCATGCTGTTTTGATTATTGTTGCCCTGTAGTACAAGCTGAAGTCAGGTAGTGTGATACCTCCAATTTTGTTCTTCTTTCTCAAGATTGTAGTGGTTCTTTGGAGTCTTTTGTGTTTCCATATAAATATTTAGATTATTTGTTTTAGTTCTGTGAAAAAATGCCATTGGTATTTTCACAGGGATTGCATAGATTCTATGAACTACTTTCAGTATTAAGGACATTTTATGATGTTAATTCTTTATATCCATGACCAAGGTACATGCTTCGATTTATTAGTAGCTTCTTCAATTTCTTTCTTCAGTGTCTTATTTTCTTTTTTTTTTTCATGTACAGGTCTTTTACCTCTTTGGTGAAATTTATTCCTAGGTGTTTTATTTATTTTGATGTAATTGTGAATGGAATGTTTTCCTTAATTTCTGTTTCTGACAGTATGTTATCGGTGTAGAGAAATCCAAGTGATTTCTGACTATTCATTTTGTATCCTGCTACTGTGCTGAATTCATTTATTAGTTCTAATATTTTTTGGTGGAATCTTTAAGGTTCTTTATATGAGGGATGACATCTGCAAATAATGACAGTTTTACACCCTCCTTTCCAATTTGGATGCCTTTTATTTATTTTTCTTGTCTGATTGCTTTGGCTAGAACTTCCAGTACTAGGTTGAATAAAAGTCATGACAGTGGACTTCCTTGTCTTGTTCCTGATCTTAAGGAGAGTGCTTTTAGCATTTCACTGTCAAGTATGAAGTTATCTGTGTTTGTCATATATGCCCCGTATTATGATGAAGTATGTTCCCTCTATTCCCATTTAGCTGAGACTTTTCAATTTATTTATTTTTTAAATTAAAGTTTCTTAGGGTGACAATTGTTAGTAAAGTTACATAGATTTCAGGTATACGATTCTGTAATACATCATCTATATCTCACATTACGTGTTCACCACCCAGAGTCAGTACTACTTCCATCACCATGTATTTGACCCCAGTTACCCTCTTTTAGAAACTGCCTCCCCATTAACCATTAGTAACCACTAAACTATTCTCTATGTCTATGAGTTTTTCTTTCTTTTTCTTGTTCCTTTCTTCCTTTCACTTTTATGTACCACATATCAGTGAAATCATATGGTTCTTGACTTTTTCTGTCTGACTTATTTCACTTAGCATTATACTCTCAAGATACATCCATGTTGTCACAAATGGTCCTATTTCATCTTTTCTTATGGCAGAATAGTATTCCATTGTGTATATATACCACAACTTCTTTATCCATTCATCTACCGAAGGACATTTTGGCTGTTTCCATGTCTTGGCCACCGTAAACAAAGCTGCAATGAACATTGGAGCACACGTGTCTTTATGGATAAATGTTTTCAGATTTTTTGGGTAGATACCCAGGAGAGGGATTGCTGGGTCATATGGTAATTCTATTCTTAATTTTTTGAGGAACCTCCACACTGCCTTCCATAGCAGCTGCACCAGTCTGCATTCCCACCAACAGTGTATGAGGGTTCCTTTTTCTCCACAGCCTCTCCAACACTTGTTACTATTTGTCTTGTTGATGATAGCCATTCTGACTGGGGTGAGGTGATATCTCATTGTGGTTTTTATTTGCATTTCTCTGATGATTAGTGATGTTGAGCATTTTTTCATATGTCTATTTGCCATTTGTATGTCCTCTTTGGAGAAATGTCTCTTCCAGTCCTCTGCCCATTTTTCAATTGGGTTGTTTGTTTTTTTGTTGTTGAGTTGCATGAGTTCCTTGTATATTTTGGATATTAGCCCCTTATCGGAGGCACTGTTTGCAAAAATCTTCTCCCATTCAGTTGGTTGCCTCTTTATTTTGTCAATGGTTTCTTTTGCTGTGCAGAAGCTTTTAAGTTTGATATAGTCCCATTCATTTATTTTAGCTTTTACTTCCCTTGCCTTTGGAGTCAAATTCATAAAATGCTCTTTGAACCCAAGGTCCATAAGTTTAGTACCTATGTTTTCTTCTATGCAGTTTATTGTTTCAGGTCTTATGCTTAAGTCTTTGATCCATTTTGAATTAATTTTGGTACATGGTGACAGATAGCAGTCCAGTTTCATTCTTTTGCATATGGCTTTCCAATTCTCCCAGCACCATTTATTGAAGAGGGTATCTTTTCTCCATTGTATGTTTTTGCTTCTTTGTCAAAAATTATCTGTCCATGTTTATGTGATTTTATTTCTGAGTTCTCAGTTCTATTGCATTGGTCTACGTGTCTGATTTTCTGCCAATACCATGCTGTTTTGATTATTGTGGCCCTGTAGTACAAGCTGAAGTCAGAGGGTGTGATACCTCCAGCATTTTCTTTTCTCCTAGGATTGCTTTGGCTATTCGGGGTCTTTTGTGGTTCCAAACAAATCTGATGATTTTTTATTCTATTACTTTTAAAAATGCCATTGAGGTTTTGATGGGGATTGCATTAAATCTGTATATTGTTTTGGGCAATATGGTCATTTTAACTATGTTGACTATTCCAATCCATGAGCATGGAATATTTTTCCATTTCTTTGTGTCTTCTTCAATTTATTTTAAAAATGTCTTGTAGTTTTCAGCATATAGGTCTTTCACATCCTTGGTTAAGTTTATTCCTAGGTATTTTATTATTTTTTTGTTGCAATTGCAAAATGATTTTTTAAATTTCTTTTTCTGAGATTTCATTGTTAGTATACAGGAATGCAATGGACTTTTGTATGTTGATTTTGTAGCTGGCAACTTTACTGTATTCATTGATTGTTTCTAATAGCTTTTTGGTGGAGTCTTTAGGGTTTTCTATATATAGCATCATGTCATCTGCAAAGAGTGACAATTTAACTTCTTCATTCCCAATTTGGATGCCTTTTATTTCTTTCTCTTGCCTGATTGCTCTGGCAAGGACTTCCAACACTATGTTGAAAAGCAGAGGTGATAGGGGACAGCCCTGTCGTGTTCCTGAACATAGAGCAAAGGGCTTCAGTTTTTCACCATTAATTATGAGATTAGCTGAGGGTTTGTCATATATGGCCTTTATTATGTTAAGGTATTTTCCTTCTATACCTATTTTATTAAGTGTTTTAATCATAAATGGATGTTGTATCTTGTCAAATGCTTTTTCTGCATCAATTGATATAATCATATGATTTTTGTCCTTTATTTTGTTTATGTGATGTATCACATTGATGGATTTGCAGATGTTGAACCATCCTTGTGCCCTGGGATGAAATCCACTTGGTTGTGATGAATAATCTTTTAAATGCATTGTTGCATTCGATTTGCTAGAATTTTGTTTAGGATTTTTGCATCTGTATTCATCAGAGATATTGGTCTGTAGTTTTCTTTTTTGTGTTGTCCTTACCAGGTTTTGGTATCAGGGTAATGTTGGCCTCATAAAATGAGTTAGGAAGTACTGTCTCTTCTTCAATTTTTGGAAGAGTTTGAGCAGGATTGGTATTAGATCCTCTTTGAAGGTTTGGTAGAATTCACTAGTGAAGCCATCTGGTCCCGGACTTTTGCTTTTGGGAAGGTTTTGGATGACTGATTCAATTTCGTTACTGGTGATTGGTCTGTTTAGATTTTCCAGTTCTTCATGGTTCAGCCTAGGAAGGCTATATGTTTCTAAGAACTTGTCCATTTCTTCTAGGTTATTGAATTTGGTGGCATATAGTCCTTCATAGTATTCTTGGATGATCCTTTGTATTTCTGTGGCATCTGTGATAACTTCCCCTTTTTCATTTCTGATTTTGTTTATTAGTGTCTTCTCTCTTTTTATCTTAGTGAGTCTAGCCAAGGGTTTGTCAATTTTGTTAATCTTTTCAAAGAACCAGCTCTTTGTCACATTAATTTTTCTATTGTCTTTTTGTTCTCTATTTCATTTAGTTCTGCTCTGGTTTTCATTATTTCCTTCATTCTGCTGACTTGGGTTTCATTTGTTCTTTTTCTAGTTCTTTAAGCTGTAACATCAGGTTATTTATTTGGGATTTTTCTTGGTTCTTGAGATAGGCCTGTAATGATATAAATTTCCCTCTTAAAACTTCTCTTGCTGCATCCCCCAAATTTTGGTAGGATGTATTTTCATTCTCATTTGTTTCTATGTATCTTTTGATCTCTCCTCTAATTTCTTCTTTGACCTGGTCGTTCTTTAAAAGTATGTTGTTTAATCTCCATGTATTTGTGGTTTTCCTGCTTTCTTTTTGCAGTTGATATCCAATTTCAAAGCCTTGTGATCAGAGAATATGCTTGGTATGATTTCAATCTTCTTAAATTTGCTGAGGTTAGTTTTATGTCCCAATATATGGTCTATCCTTGAGAATGTTCCATGTACACTAGAAAAAAATGTATAGTTTGATGTTTTAGGATGAAGTGCTCTATAAATGTCAATTATGTCCATTTCATCTAATGTGTCATTTAGGGCTGCTATTTCATTATTTATTTTCTGTTTGGATGATCTATCCATAGCTGTCAATGATGTATTTAAGTCCCCTAGTATAATTGTGTTTTGGTCAATTTCTCCCTTTAGTTCTGTTAGTAGTTGCTTGGTATATTTTGGTGCTCCCTGATTGGGGGCATAAATATTGATGACTGTTATGTCTTCTTGTTGTATAGTCCCTTTACCATTATGAAATGTCCATCTTTGTCTCTTGTTACTTTTTTTACCCTGAAGTCTGTTTCATCTGATATCAGTATGGCTACACCTGATTTTCTCTGGATACCATTTGCTTGGAGTGTCAATTTCCACCCTTTCACTTTGAGTCTATGCTTGTCCTTGTAGCTGAGATGTGTCTCTTGGAGACAGCATATGGTTGGGTTTAGTTTTTGATCCAATCTGCTACTCTGTGCCTTTTTATTGGTGAGTTCAGTCCATTTACATTTAGGGTGATTATTGATATGTGAGGATTTCCTGTCATTCTATCTTTAGTTTTCTGGTAAGGCTGTGTCTCCATTGTTTCTTTGCCTTTTTGTTGTTGTCTATTATTTCTGTGTGGTGGTATTCTATGATGTTTCCCTCTGTTTCTTCTTTTATTACAGTATATATTTCAGTTCTGGATTTTTTTTTTTTGAGTGGTTACCCTTAAGTTTATGTAAAAGAAAGTTTGATATTTAGAGTATTCCATTTTCTTCAGCATGCTTACTTTCTCCATTCCCATATTCTGGTTCAGGCCTTTACGCTCTCTCTTTTTTATGTTTTGGTTGCCACAAATTGTCCCTGTTGATGGTGGTCAAATAGCCTCCTTTAGTATTTCTTGTAGTGCAGGTCGTGTATTAGAAAATTCCCTCAGCTTCTGTATGTCTGGAAAGGTCTTTATTCCTCCTTCATATCTAAAGGATATCTTTGCTGGATATATTATTCTTGGCTCATAATTTCTCTCTTTCAATAGTTGGAATATTTGGTTCCACTCCCTCCTGGCTTGTAGAGTTTCTGTTGAGAAATCTGATGATAATCTAATGGGCTTTCCTTTGCAGGCTACTGTCTTCTTTTCCCTGGTTGCCTTGAGGATTCTTTCTTTTTCGTTGATTTTTTACAGTGTCAATACAATGTTTCTTGGAGAAGGCCTGTTGGGGTTGAGGTAATTCGGTGTCCTACTTCCTTCTTGGATTCGAGGATCCAGTTCTTTCCACAAGTTTGGGAAGTTCTCATCGACTATTTGTTTGAATATATTCTCTGTTCCCTTCTCTCTTTCTTCTCCTTCTGGTATGTCCATTATTCTTATATTGCTCTTTCCGATGGAGTCAGAAAGTTCTTGTAGAGTTCTTTCATTTCTTTTAAGTCTCAAGTCTCTTTCTTCTTCCATCTGTGTCATTTCCAGGTTTCTATCTTTGATGTCACTGATTCTTTCCTCCATCTGGTCAACTCTACTACCTAAGCCGGCTATTTCATTCTTCATTTATTCTATTGAGTTCTTAATCTCCAGAAATTCTATTTCGTTCTTTTTTAAAAAATTTCAATCTCTTTGGTAAAGTGTTCATATTGTTCTTTGGTTGTGTTTCTGATTTGATGAAACTGCCTTTCTGTGTTTTCTTGCATCTCGTTGAGTTTTTTCAGAACGGTAATCTTGAATTCTCTGTCATTTAAGTCACATATTTCCATATGTTTAAGTTCATTTTTTGGAGACTTTTCACTTTCTTTCTGAGCTGCCTTGTTGCGTTGGTTATTAATTTGAATTAATTACTTATTATTTCTCTTCCTAAACCTCTACTTGGGTGGCTTCTGCAACATGTTGACAGGAAGAGGTCTTTCTTTTGTTTACCAGTACATGTTTGTAGAATGTTTTATTTTCTCTCCAACTGTAGGATTTTCTTCTCTCACATAGTTTAGTTTTATGTTTTCTCTGCAGTATTCCAGCCTCTAACATAATGGGGGATTCCCTGGAAGGCAGGCTTCTCCTCTGTTAACAGTTCACCTGGGTCTAGGGCACTGCATCCCTGTGTGGATGCAGATAGCTTTAGAAGTTCCATAGCTCTTCCTGCACCAGATTCAGAGCCCATGTGTTTCAGCAGTTCTGTTTACTCCTGCAGGGGTCCGCCCAAATAGGTGGATTCAGAGGCGGGGCGAGTTGTGAGAGGTGGCCCAGAACAATATCAGTGACCACCACAGCTGGCCCTGCTTCTATAGCTCCCTCCCCTTTGCCAGAACTATTTAGGCTGCGAATATGTGTCTTCAGACCACATTTCTCAGAACTGCAAATATTCTGTACTTTTGATCTGACACTGCCGCTGTTCTGCTTCTAGCACTGGCCTGTGGGGTGGGGTGAGCTCTGGGAGGATAGGGAGGGAGCGGCTGTTCTCAGCGCCTAAGGCTTCTGTTCTCTGTGGCAGTGAGGTGTTAAACCACTGTTTTCATCCTTCTTCCCTCAGTCTTTGCTCCGAGGTCTCTGCCATGAGTGTTGGGTTCAGCTGTGTTATATGCTGTCTGCTCCGCCCTGTGGGCCATACACGGAGCCCTAGCAGTCCAAGTTCTTCCCTTTTCCTGGCATACAAGGAGCTTGAAGCACTGAGCTAGGTCTGCGTCCTGAGCCCACAGGGCTCAATCTCCGCACTTCTCCCTTCCCTTCTCCCCTGTTTGTGCAATTTGCCCACCTTAGGTGAATTCAGTAGTGAGACTCTTCGTCTTGCCTGTCTGTTGTGCGTGGAGTCCATTGTGGAGTTATAGCTTTTCAATTTATTGTAAATTCCAAGGGAGATTTCCAGAGGCTCACCTTGCGCCGCCATTTTGATGACATCTTGTGAGCATAATTTCCATTGTTTCATTTTTGAGGTTCTGTCTGGAAGATATCTTCATTGATGTCAATGGGGTGATAAATTCCTCTACTATGACTGCATTACTGTGGATCTTTCCCTTTATGTTGGTCAATAGATGCTCTATATATTTAGGTGCCTCATGCTGGTTGTGTAAATGTTTACAAGGGATGTATCCTCTTGTTGGATTGATCCATTTGTCATTTTGAAATGTCCTTCTTTATCTTTTATTATAATCTTCGTTTTAAAGTCTATTTTGTCTGATATAACTACTGCTTCCCTGTGCTTTTTCTGTTTCCATTTGGATGAAATGTCTTTTTCCATTCCTTAAGTTTCAATCTGTGTTTGTTTTCAATTTGAAATGGGTCTCTTGTAAATGGCATATGTATGGGTCTTGTTTTCCTTTTTTCCCCCCATTCTTCTGTTTTCCGCCACCCACTCTGATTCAAGCCGTTTATTCTCAGTCTAGTTGTGTAGGACACAGCTCCCTGGCCCATGCTGGTTTTATGAGACTTGCGCTCCCCACGGCTGATGCAGTTGGTCAACAGTCGTCATTCGGCCGCTCACAGCAGCTCATGGCAGCCCTCACCAGCTGCCAGACACTCATGGCAGCACACAGTAGCCTATGGCAGTACACAGCAGCCTACAGCAACTCAAGCTGGCTGCCAGCCACTCACACCAGCTGACCCCACTCACACTGGCCGCTCATGGGGGCACATGGTAGCCCGTAGCAGCACTCAGCAACCCACAGCAGCTTACGCCAACCTCTGGCTGTTCACCACAGACCAGCTCCAGGGAGAGCTGTTGTTCACAATCTTAGCTGTAGAGTGCACAGCTCACATGTGGGAATTGAACTGCTGACCTCAGTGTTAGGAGCATGGTGCTCCAATCACCTGAGCCACCAGGCCATCCCTGGGTCTGGTTTTCTTATCCATTCATCTACCCTACATCTTTTGATTAGAGCATTTAATGCATTTACATTTAAAGTGATTATTGATAGATACACAGTTTTTTCCATTTTATTACTCATGTTTATATTCTTCCCCCCTTCTTTTTTTAAATTTTATTTTATTAAATTTATTGGGGTGACAATTGTTAGTAAAATTACATAGATTTCAGGTGTACAATACTGTATTACATCATCTATAAATCCCATTGTGGGTTCATCACCCAGAGTCAGTTCTCCTTCCATCACCATATATTCAATCCCCCTTACCCTCATCTCCCACCCCCCACCCCTCTTCTTCTTCTTAAAGAAATCCCTAAACATTTATTGTAATAAAGATTTGGTGATGATTAACTCTTTCAGCTTTTTCTTGTCTGGGAAGCTCATTATGTAGCCTTCGATTTCAAATGGCAGCCTTGCTGGGGAGAATAATCTTGGTTGAAGGTCCTTGCTACTGATCACTTTGATTATTTTGTGCCAATCCCATCTTTTTTATGAAGTTTCTGTTAAGAAATCAGCTTACAGATTTATGAGAGCTCCCTTTTAGGTAATTAACTGCCTTTCTCTTGCTTCTTTTTACATTCTCTCTGTCTTAACCTTTGGGCCAGAAGTTGCATGTTGCCAGACCTTGTGAATAAGGTGGATGAGGCCACACTATAATGCTTTTATTTGACATAAATCGCCATATCAGAAGCAATGAGTGACACAGAGCATTGTCATGATGGAGAATGATTTATGGCACACTTTAAAACACACCACTCAACCATAGCTCACACACGGCTGACTGCACCAAATAAGTTAAAACTTGTCGTACACTGTTACTGAGGTTTGATGCACCACTTCCCATGTTGAAGTTCCCTGTCTTTCCATTGAATGGCACTCTGCAATAGAATTCACTGTATGGTTTGATCACACCTAGTGTGTGTGTGTGTGTGTGTGTGTGTGTGTGTGTGTATGTGTTTATTTGACACTGAATATTATTTTATATTAGTTTCAGTTGTACAGCACACTAGTTAAGTATTTTTATAATCTATGAAGTTATATACTCCCCCACCCCGATAAATCCAGTACCTATCTGACACCCTGCATAAACTTTACAACATTACTGATAATATTCCCCATACTGCATTTCACATCCCCATGAATATTTTGTGACTACCACTTTGTACTTCCTAATCCCTTCACCTTTGTTATCATCTCCCCCACCTTGTCTAATCTCCCATCCATCACTTTGTTCTCTGACATATGAGTCTATTTCTGTTTCAGTTGCTCATTTATTCTGTTCTTTAGGTTCCACATATAAATTAAATCATGTGGTATTTATCTTTCTCAGTCTGATTTATTTCACTTAACATAGTACCCTCTATGTCCATCCATGTTTTTGAAAATGGTAAAATTTCATTCTTTTTTATGGTGGAGTAATACTCCAATGTATAAATGTACCACAATGCCTTTATCCCATTGTCTATTGCAGGACATTTCTGTTGTTTTCATACTTTGCCTCCTGTGAATAGTGCTGCAGTAAACGTAAGGGTTCATATATTTTGTGGTGTTTTGTTTTCTTGTTTTTTTCAAATTAGTATTTTGGATTTATTTGGATAAATACCCAGGAGTACAATTGCTGGGTCATAAAGTAGTTCAATTGTTAATTTGTTGAGGAACCTCAGTACTGTTTTCAATACTGGCTGCACCAATTTGCAATCCCATCAAAGGTGCACAAGGGTTCCTTTTTCTCCACATCCTCTCAAACACTTATTTGTTAATTTATTGATGATAGCTATTCTAACAGGAGACAGGTGTCATCTCATTGAGGTTTTAATTTGCATTTATCTGATGATTAGTGACATTGAGCATCTTTTCAATATATATTGGCTATCTATTTCTCTTTGGAGAAATGTCTATTCATGTCCTCTGCTTATTATTTAATTGAGTCACTTGTTGTTGTTTTTTGGGGTTTCTTTTTTTTGGGGGGGTTGGTGTTGAGTTGTATCAGTTTTTCACAAATTTTGAATATTAACTCCTCACCAGATGTATCACTGGCAAATATCTTCTCCCATTCAGTAGGATGACTTTTGGTTTTGTTAGTGGTTTCCTTTGCTTGAAAACTCTTTTTAGTTTGATGTAATCCCATTTGTTTATTTTTTCTTTTGTTTCCTTTGCCTGAGACAATATATCAGTAAAAATATTACTAAGGGTAATGTCTGAGAGTTTCCTTCCTACGTTTTCTTCTAGAAGTTACGGTTTTGGACCTTTCATTAAGTTAATACATTTTGAGTTTATTTTTGTATATGATGTAAGAAGGTGGTCCAATTTCATTTTTTGATATATCCGTCCAGTTTCCCAGCACCATTTATTAAATACACTGTCTTTACCCCAATGTGAATTCTTGCTTCCTTTGCAATAGATAAAATGACCATATAGGCATGAATTTTTTTCTGGGTTCTTTTTTTCTGTTCTGTTGATCTTTGTGTCTATTTTTATGCCAATACCATGATGTTTTATCACTATAGCCATATAGTATAATTTGATATCTGGTAGCATACTACCTCTTTGTTCTTATTTTTTCAGGATTGCCATGGCTATTTGGGGTCTTTTACGGTTCTATATGAATTTTAGGATTATTTGTTCTAGTTCTGTGAAAAATGACATTAGTATTTTGATAGGGATTGAGTTGAATCTATATATTGTTATGTGTAGTGTGGGTAGTATGGACATTTTAACTATATTAATTCTTCCTGTCCATGAATATGGCATATGTTTCCATTTATTTGTATCTTCTTTAATCTCTCTTTTCAATATCTTATAATTTTTTGAATACAGGTCTTTTGCTTACAAGGTTAAATTTTTTCCTAAGTATTTTATTTTTGATGCAACTGTAAATGGGTTTTCTTAATTTCTCTTTCTGACAGTTTGTTATTGGTATATAAAAATGGAACCAATTTCTAAATATTAATTATGTATTCTGCTACTTTACTAAATTCAATTATCAGTTCTAATGGTTTTTTGTTGTTGTTGTTTGTTTGTTCTTTTGGAATCCTTGGGGTTCTCTCTATATAGTATCAAGTCATCTGTAAATAATGACAATTTTACTTCCTCCTTTCCAATTTGGATGCCTTTTATTTATTTTTCTTGTCTGATTACTGTGGCTAGAACTTCAAGTACTATATTGAATAAAATTGTTGAAAGTGAGCATTCTTGTGTTGCTCCTGATCTTAAGAGGAATGGTTTTAGCTTTTCCCTACTGAGTATGAGGTCTGACAATTAAGTTCAAGAACATGCCATCGTGCACTTACATTGGGAGCATTGTACAAACACCTTGGTAAGGTTTCATAACCTTGGTATATCAGTGTGTCATAGCTGTGTTCATGTTCATGTGTGGTGGTGTCTTGCTGAGTGGCATTCATTATTGTTATGTGTTGTTGTGTGCTGTCATGAGAATGTCTGAGCTTCAATTAGAGCAAAGCACAAACATTAAATTTCTTGTTAAACTTGGCAAGAGTGGAAATGAATTCAGGGACTTGTTAGTCCAAATTTATGGGAATAATTCCATGGAAAAAAACAGCAGTTTACGAATAGATTAAATATTTTTCTGAGAGGAGAGAATGTGTCACTGAAGAAGGGAGGTCATGGTGGCCAGTAACGAACAGAACTGATGAAATATTGCAAAAATCTGTCGAATTGTGCATCAGAATCATTAGCTGATTGTGAGAAGCATAGCAGACCAAGTAAATATTGATGGAGAAAACATAGAAAAATCTTAACTGGAAATCTTGGCATGAGAGAGGCGTGTGAAAAAAATGGTCCTGAAGGAGCTCACCAATGAACAAAAGCAAAGGAGAGTTGGAGTTTGTCAAGACCTTTTGGAGAGGCAAGACTATGGTTTGGACCTTGTTATCACTGGTAATGAAACATGGGTGTACCAAACAAAGCATCAAAGTGCAAAACGTAAGTCAGCCAATTCTCCATGACCAAAATTGTTGTGTCAGTCCAAATCAAGAGTCAGAAAGATGTTGGTAACCTTTTTTGATATCAGAGGGATTATTCATTATGAACTTGTACCAACTGGAAAAACAGTTAACCAAGTTTACTATTTGGAAATGCTGAAAAGGCTGTGTGAAAAAGTTAGACAACTTGGACTTTTTGCCAACACTTCATTGCTCTTGTATCACAACAATGCACCAGCTCACAGGGCACTGCCTGTAATGGAGTTTTTAGCCCATAAACAAATCACTGTATTGGAATACCCTTCCTACTCACCTGATCTGGCCTCCAATGACTTCTGTCTTTATCCAAAGATAAAGGAAATATTGAAAGGAACATATTTTAATGACATTCAGGACATCAAGTGTAATACCACTACAGCTCTGATGGCCATTTTAGAAAGAGTTCCAAAATTGCTTTGAAGATGCACTAGGTGCTGGTGTTGGTGCATAACTTCCCAAGGGGAGCACTTAGAAGGTCACTGTAGTGATATTCAGCAATGAGGTATGTAGCACTTTTTCTAGGATGAGTTCATGAACATATTGTCAGAGCTCATATGATGTTAGCTGTGGCTTTCTCATATATGTCCTTTATTATGTTTAGATATATTCCCTCTGTTCTTACTTTGCTGAGAGTTTATACCATAAGTGGATGCTGGATTTTTTCAAATGCTTTTTCTTCCTTTATTGACATGACCATGGGATTTTTATTTTTCATTTTGTTTATGTGGTGTATCATGTTAATTGATTTGCAGATATTGAACCAACCTTGTGTGCCAGGAATGAATCCCACTAAATCATGGTGTATGATCTTTTCAATGTATTGCTGAATTCTGTTTGCTAATATTTTGTTCAGGATTTTTGCATCTAGTTTCATTAAGTATATCGGCCTGTAGTTTTCCTTTTTTGTGATGTCTTTGTCTTTTTTCGGACGAGGGTAATTGTGACCTCCTACAATGAGCTTGGGTGCCTACTCCTGATATTTTTTTTTTTTTTGAATAGGTTGAGGAGAATACATGTTAATTCCTTTTTGAATGTTTGGTAAAAATCACCTGTAATGACATCTGGTCTAGGAGTTTTTGTTGAGAGTGTGTTGATTATTGATTCAATTTTATTGGTAATAATTGGTGTGTTAAAGAATTTCTGCTGCTTCTTGATTCATCCTTGGAAGACTGTATGCTTCTAGGAATTTATCTATTTCGTCCAGATTGCCCTACTTGTTAGCATATAGTAACTCATAATATTTTCTTCTTCTTATTATTATTTTTTTTTTGTATTTCTATGGTGTCTGTTGTCACTTCTCCTCTTTCATTTCTTATTTTGTTTTTGTCCTCTCTCCTTTTTTCTTGATAAGTCTGGTTAAAGGATTGTCAATTTCATTTGTTTTTTAAAAAATGAACTCTTGGTTGTATTTATTTATTTCTATTTTATATATTTCATCCCAGATCTTTATTATTTCCTTCCTTGTAGTAATGTTGGGCTTTGTTTGCTGTTATTTTCCCATTTAGGTGTAAAGATAGACTGTTGATTTGAGATTTTTTGTTTGTTTGTTTCTTTAGGTGGACCTGCATTGCTATCAATTTGCTTCTTAGGATTACTTTTGCTGTGTCCCATAGATTTTAGGTCATTGTGTTTTCATTTTCATTTCTCTCAAGGTATGTTTTGATTTCTTCCTTGATCTAATTGTTGACCCATTCATTATTTAGTAGCACGTTGTTTAGTCTCCCTGTGTTTGTGTGTTTTTATTTTTTTTCCTTGTGATTGATTTTTAGTTTCATACCATTATGTTCAGAGAAGACCCTTGATATGATTTCAGTCTTCCTAAATTTATTGAGACTTGTTTTCTAGCCTAGCATGTTGTATATCTTGGAAAATGTTCCACATGCACTTGAGAAGAATGTATATTCTGCTCCTCTGGAGTGAAATGCTCTAAAAATATCAATTAAATCCCTCTAGTCTAGTGTACCATTTAAGACTACTGTTTCTGTGTTGATTTTCTGTCTGGAAGATCTGTCCATTTGTGTCACTGGTGTGTTAAAATTCCCTAATATGATGATATTACTGCTGATCTATGCCTTTATGTTCATCAATATTTGCTTTATATATTTAGGTGCTTCTATATCCGGTGCATAAATTTTTCCTAGGGTGCTATCTTATTGTTGGGTTGATCTCTAAAGGGATCAATTTATTATCATGTAATGTCCTCCTTGTCTTTTATTATAGGCTTCATTTTAAAGTCTATTTTGTCTGATATAAGTATTGCTACCATAGCTTTTTTCTTGTTTCCATTTGCTTGAAATATCGTTTCCCATCCCTTTACTTTCAGTCTCTGTGTATTTTTCAATCTCAAGCGTGTCTCTTTGAGACAACATATTCATGGGTCTTATTTTCTTATCCACTCAGCCACCCTATGTGTTTTGATTGGAGCATTTACTCCATTTACATCTAAGGTGATTATTGATAAATACACAGTTATTACTATTTTATTATTAATTTGTATATTCTTCTTTCCCCTTTCTTCTTAAAGAAGTCCGTTTAACATTTCTTGTAAATACCAGTTTTTTGGTGATGAACTCTTTGTTTCTTCTTGTCTGGGAGGCTCTTTATGTCACTTTCAATTTTAAATGACAACCTTGCTTGGTAGAGTAGTCTTGGTTGTAGGTCCTTGCTTTTGATCACTTTGAATATTCATGCAATCCCTTCTTTCTTGCAACGTTTTTGTTGAGAAATCAGCTGACAGTTTTATGAGCGTTCCCTTTTAGGTAATTAGCTTCCTTTCTTTTGCTACATTTTACATTTGTTCTTTTTCTTTAACCTGTGGCATTTTAATTATGATGTATCTTGGTTTGGTTCCCTTTCAGTTCCTCTTGTTTGGGATTTTCTGTTCTTTCTGGGCTTGTATGTCTATTTCCTTCACCAGGTTAGGGAAGTTTTCCATCATCCTTTTTTCAAGTAAGTTTCAATTACTTGATCTCATTCTTCTCCTTCTAGTACCTGTATGATGTGAATGTTGTAATGATTGTTGTTGTCACAGAGGCTCCTTAAACTATCCTCATTTTTATGATTTTTTTTTTGTTGTTTCTGTTCTGATTGGCTGTTTTCTGCTACCTTTTCTTCCAAGTCACTGATTCTAACCTGTGCTTCTTCAAACCTGCTGCTGATTCCTTCTAGTGTATTCTTCATTTCAGTTATTGTATTCTTCATGTGACCGTTTTTTTACGGTTTTATGTTTTTTCTGATGCTTACTATCTCTTTGTTTATGTTCTCAGTAAGTTCTTTGATCATCTTTATAACCTGTGCTTTCAACTGTGTCTATTGGATTGCTTTTCTCCATTTTACTTTCTGGAGTTTCTCCTGTCCTTTCATTTGGGATATTTCTTGTTTCCTCATTCTGGCTGCCTTCCTGTATTTGTTTTTATGTATTAGGTTGATCAGTTATGTCTCCCAATCTCGGTAGGCCGGGCTTGTAAAACAGTTGTGAGGTGAGGCCCAATGGCACAGTCTCCCTGATAATTTGATTTGGGTGCTCCAGGCTTGTACCCTGTGAAGGTTGTGTGTACCCTCCTGTTGTAGTTGAGCCTGATTGCTATTGGCTTATCACTAGCTTGGATTGACCTTCAGGCTGACTGGTTGTAAAGATTAGGCACATCCACAGTGTCTCATCTTCTGTTCCAGGGCTGACCCAATGGAGTGGGATTTGTCCCAGAAACCTCTGGTTCATGCAGCGACCACCATTTTGGTATGCCCCTTGGGGGTTGGATGATGCAGCTGTGGTCTGTAACCAGCCTCTGTGTGTGTTGGTTCTGGGGCATTTTGGGAGGGGTTTTATTGCAGGCCTGCGGCTACCTGGTATGAGCTACAAAGTGATTTACAGTTGTTTACTTGACCTGGAGGAACATTTGAGAGGCTAGTTGTGAATTGACGTAGGCTGCCACCAGTACTAAGCCTGGAGCATCTCAGCAAATGGCCCAAGGCACTGCAAGACCTGCCACTGCTTTTTGGCTTTCCATAAAGGTCAGCTGCTGAAATAGCCTCATGTGGTTTGTGAGTTGGTTGAGGTGGTGTCTCAGGGAGTCAGCAGAATGGTACAAGAGATGTTCATCAGGTAATGCAAATTCAAGTTTGGTACCACAGCCTAGCCTGGGGCCAATCAGCAAAAGGCTCAGGGCACATTGAGGCCAGTGAAGGTCTGCAGACACTGCAGAGTTGTCCATTAGACTGCAGCAAGCACCAAAGTCAGCTGCCCTCTGCCAAAGAGTCTATGGCAGTGCACTAGTTGGGTGGCGCAGGGTCTGACTGAGTTGGCTGGTGGAGTCACCATAGTTAACCAAGCCAATGCAGATTCAGATTTGGCCACATGTTGCGTCCAGCGCAACACAGGCAATGAAGGAACGAGAAGGGGCGGCAAAGGTTAAGAAAGAAACACAAGTCAATAAATTTATGCAATAGAGGCCAAGGAACTCACAGCCTCAAAGGACTGAGAGCCCCGAATTGGGCCACCTTGTGGCTTTTATTGATGTACACACAAGGAAGTAACATTGTTTCCTCCACGATCTATGAGTCTCATACATCATAGCTGAAAACTGATTCAAACTAATCACCCTCGCTTGCAAGCAGACGGAATCGAAAGTCCCATGAAGTCTTAATAATTGTGGTATGTGCCTCCCCAGGGACAAAACCTTTATGCTGAAACTTATTGATAAGAATAGAAGGAGAACTGATGTTAGCACATCATTGAATCACTTCCCAAACAGGTTGTGGGAAGGAATATAGCCACATAGGAAGAAGCTCTCCTTAAATGGGGAAGGTAGGGGGATGTGCCCACCTCTATCAACCCTGTGAGTTCTCCAGGTGGTTCCCATGTGACTGTGTCTGGCTTAGGCTATCTCCCCCATGAGGAAACTTACTCGTTGTTGATTATCCAGCCATCTTTTGGGGCCAAACAGGGAGACATAAGGTGTAAGCACAAAGGTGAAGCAAAGTCCCTGAAAGGATCAGTTTCACAGACTCTTCTTTCTTTTGGGGTAGGCATGAGGAGACAGATGGTTAGGCTGCTGCGTGACAACAGACATAGGGGCAGAGAACTCAGCATAGGAAAGATCATGCCCCCTTACCAGGTGCATGGGAGAGGGACTCAACACAGGGACAATGAGAGCTGTCCATTCAGCCTCACTCCCTGAAGCAACAAAATTCAATCTCTCCTGGCTCTTTCCGAGTTGCTGTCACTTTGCTGGAGCCCAGGGTGAGTGTCTGGAAGCAACAAAGTATGTGTGCAGGCACTTTAAGAGGACACCTAGGTTTCCAGCAGACTTCTGTCTCATGGAAACAGACAGCATTCCCCACTGATTTTCACAGCCAGATGATGTGAGGACTCTTCTTCCTGGCACTGGAATGCTGAGCTGGAGAGACCAGTGTGGCTCTGGGACCCCATGCTCCTTAGATGAGAACTATTCAGCTGAGACATCCCTCTCCAATCTCAATTGCCACGCAGAAGGCTGTAGATCCAGCCTGTTTTGTGTCTTCCCCCTCCTACCAGCCTAGAGGTTGCTTCTTTATATCCTTAGTTGTAAGACTTCTATTCACCTAGATTTCAGATTATTCTGCATGGTTGATTGTACTATAATTTAGTTGTAGTTTTCATGTGGTCATGGGAGAAGGCCAGCAGAGCATTTTCCAATTTTGCCATCTTCACCTGAACCTTATATGTTTTTTATTTATTGTTTGTGTAAGAGTAAAACTCTTACAATCTTTCACAGCTCAAATGGCAGGAAAAATTCAAAGTTATTGCTTTATATTTAAAATAATCCACAATTCATCAGTGTGGATTTTGCTGTTATGATAGTTGTATGTTGGTTATGTGGGACAATGTCCTTTTTTGTGATGGGGTAAGCTATCATAATGTTTTAGCCTCCTTTGGAGAATATGTGATATTTGGCTCATGTGCTATTGTGATATAATAAGAAATACTATTTTTGTCTTAGTCCTTACCTCTTGGCCATATATCCTAAAACGCTTGTAATTTCCTAAGTGATAAGAGCAATAAGAACATCTTTTTTTTCAATATTTAGTTTTTGTCCCCAGTTCCTGAAATAGCTCCAGAGTTATAAAGTTGAAAGCAGCCTATTTAGGTATTCATAACAATTCTCTTTCAACCACAGTGAGTTTATTTTAATGAGGTAAATTTTGGAAAACCTCTATGAATGGGAGCTGGGTGTCAGGGAATCCAATCATGTAATTAAAGGGTTGAAATTTTCAGTCATACTCTGTGACTTCCATAGAAGTGAGACTAGCTAGAGATCCAATTAATCACCAATGGTCAATGATTGAATCAATTACACCTATGTAATGAAGCCTCCATAAACAAAACTGTAAATTTCAGGTGTACAACTTTATAATGCAACATCTGTATACTCCACTGTGTGCTCACCCAAAGTCTACCCTCCTTCTGTCATCAGATATTTGATTCTCTTTACCCTCTTGTCCTCCCACATAGATCTTGTCCCTTTTTCTAACTTCCTTTCTTTGAATCATTGCTTTCTTCCAGCCTCTTCAAGCCCCACTTATGATCAGAACACTTACACCTCTTAAAAAAAAGAAAAAAAAAAAAAAACCTGGGTCGGGGTAGTTCAGTGATCTACATCAGGTCAATCTAGACCTAACTATAGTGATTGGATCAGGGCACTAAGACCAAGTTGATCGAAGAATAAGTCCTGTACCTTCTTCAAATATTACCAAGAGGATAGAAGCCCAAAGTTGCAGTTGGCCACCACAAAGGGAGGGCCTAAACTGGAGTAAAGTCAATGTAGAGGTAAATAATGCCTGCAAATAGAGACTCAGGCCTGACGACATAATTTTATTTTCTGATTCAAGGTGTTCTGATGCTAGTAATTCCCCATGCTCTTTCTTTTTCTTAAACCAGGATTGGATATTCTGTCATTTACTACAGAAATACTACTAACTGTATTACAGAAGTGTACGCAAAGTGAGAAAGGGAGAAAAAGGAATGGATGATTAGAAAATTGTTACAAAGAAATTGTCTTTTACATTTAAATAGTGTGCTAAAGGACACGTATGTTTCATCTGGAAGAAAAGAGAGAGAAGGAAATTTCCTGCATACGGAATAGCATGTACAAAAGCATGAAGGTATGAATGTATCCGGTATGTTCAGAGAATGGCAAGTCAATACCATACCAAATATATGTATGTATGTATATATATATACACACACATGCACACACACACACACACATCTATATCTATATCTATATCTATATCTATATCTATATCTATATCTATATCTATATCTATATCTATATCTATATCTATATCTATCTATATCATCTATATCTATATTTATCTATATATGTTTAAATTAGGGGCAGCATTTAATATCTCAACAGAGTCCTGAGAATTCAATTTTTTTCCCCAAAATATCCAATGGCGGGTGATGGACAAATGTACCAGTATTCAAGTGTGTCCCTATTTAGGGCATTAGGGGCAAAAAGCACAGTTTTATTCTTTGTCTTTTAAAAGACAAACTTTATGTTAGCTAAATTCAAAGTATAGAATCTGAAATAAGGTGTTAATACCCTTAAACACAGTTTTCAAAAAATGCAAATTTACTGTCTTTAAGATACAAACCATCTATCAGGATAATAATAAAGATAAGCAGAATGGAATTTCTCTGCAAACTCAAAAGTAATAGATAATTTAGAAAGTCTAAGATATGAAGCTTTTGTTTTATTTTTCTGATTATACTGGTAATAAAACTTCTTTTTAGAAATTCAGAAAATGGAAAACATTTATGAAGATAAAAATTAAAGGAGCAGACACAGGTGGACCGGGAAGGCAGAGCTCGGACCGACAGGGAGGCGGGGCTGAAGGTTCCTTAACCTGGAGAGGGGAAGAAGCAGTGCCCAGCTTAAGAGGCACAAGATTCAACATACCCAGCGGCCAACTCCAGACCAAGCCAGAGTACTACCGGGTTTGACCTACAAGTGACACACTCAGAGGGGATTCTTTACAGGCACATAGAGGCCAAAGGGCAAACCACATCTAAGCGGTCAACCCTCACACAGCAGAATACCCTGCGTGGGCAAAGCCAAGTCTCACAACTAGTCAGCCTAGGAGTTAACTCCACCTACTCACAAGCGAAAATCAATTAAGGATCTTCTTTAACAGGACAATATACACAACACAAGAGTCACTTTTAGAGCACACGCAGGGGAGAAGAACGAAGTAGTGCAAGTCAAATATAAAGGACATTTATTATATACTAATCCAGCAAGAACTAAGAACTCCAGGGCATCTACCTAATACATCGAAGCAAACACAGAGAGTCAGCCAGAATGAGGAAACAAAGAAACATATCCCAAATAAAAGAACAGAAGGAACCTTCAGAAATGGAACTAAATGAAGCAGAGGTAACCAAACTGTCAGAGACAGAGTTCAGAATACTGATGATAAGAATGTTTAAGGAACTTAGAGAGGACATCAAGAAGGATGTAGAAATCATAACGAACAACCAGTTAGAACTAAAGAACACAGTTAACGAAATAAAGAACTCACTTGAAGGAATTAACAGCAGGTTAGATGAAGCAGAGGATCGAATCAGCGACTTAGAAGACAAGTTAGCAGAGATCACCCAAACAGAACAACAGAAAGAAAAAGAATAAAAAGCAATGAAGATGGTTTAAGAGACCTATGGGATAACATCAAGCGCAACAACATGCGCATCATAGGAATACCAGAAGGTGAAGAGAAGAAACAAGGGATTGAGAACATATTTGAAGTAATAATGTCTAAAATTTCCCTAACCTGATGAAGGAAACCAACATACAAGCCCAGGAAGTGCAGAGAGTTCCAACCAGGATAAACCCAAACAGGACCACTCCAAGACACATTATAGTTAAAATGGCAAATATTAAAGACAAAGAGAGAATCCTAAAAGCAGCAAGAGAAAGACAGAGGGTTACATAAAAGGGAACTCCCATAAGACTATCAAATGACTTTTCTGCAGAAACATTGAAGGCCAGGAGGGAGTAGCAGGAGATACTCAAAGTGATGGAAAACAAAGGCCTACAACCTAGGTTGCTTTATCCAGCAAGGCTATCATTTAAAATTGACGGGAGATAAAGAGCTTCCCAGAAAAGAATAAGCTAAAGGAATTCATTACCACCAGGCCAGCATTGCAAGAAATACTAAAAGGACTTCTGTAAATAGAAGAAAGATGAAAACAATCTAATCACAAATTTAAAAATGGCAATAACTATGTACTTATCAATAATCACTTTAAATGTAAATGGTTTAAATGCTCCAATCAAGAGACATAGGGTGGCTGAGTGGATAAGAAAGCAAGACCTTTGCATATGCTGTATACAAGAGACTCACCTCAGATCAAAAGACACACACAGGCTGAAAGTGAAGGGTTGGAGTAAGATATTTCATGCAAATGGAAATGAGACAAAAGCTGGAGTTGCAATACTTATCTCTGACAAAATAGACTTTAAAATGAAGAAAATATTAAAAGACAAAGATGGACACTATATAATAATAAAGGGATCAATTCGACAAGAGGATATAACCCTAGTAAACATCTATGCACCCAACATAGGAGCACCTAAATATATAAAACAGATATTGACTGACATAAAGATGGAGATCAACAGTAACACTATCATAGTAGGGGACTTCAACACACCTCTGACAACAAGGGACAGGTCTTCCAGACAGAAAATCAATACGGAAACAACAGCCTTAAATGACACATTGGACCACTTGGATTTAACCGATATTTTCAGAGCATTCCACCCCAATGCTGCAGAATACACGTTCTTCTCAAGCGCACATGGAACATTCTCCAAGATAGACCATATGTTAGGCCACAAAGCAAGTCTGGATAAATTTAAGAAAATTGAAATCATACCAATTGTCTTCTCTGACCACAGTGCTATGAAATTAGAAATGAACTACAGGAAAAAGACTGGAAGACACACAAATTCATGGAGGCTGAATAATATGTTACTAAATAATGAATGGGTCAAACAGGAGATCAAGGAAGAAATCAAAAGATATCTCGAGACAAACGAAAATGAAAATACAACGACCCAAAATCTATGGGATGCAGAAAGCAGTCCTAAGAGGGAAGTTCATAGCACTGCAGGCCTACCTAAAGAAACAAGAAACATCACTAATCAACAGTTTATCTTCACACTTAAGGGATCTGGAAAAAGAACAACAAAATAAGCCCAAAGGGAGTACAAGGAAGGAGATAATAAAGATCAGAGCGGAAATAAATGAAATAGAAACCAGAAAAACAATACAAAAGATCAATGAATCCAAGAGTTCGTTCTTAGAGAAGATAAACAAAATTGACAAACCTTTAGCCAGACTCATTAAAAAAAAGAGAGAGAGGACCCAAATTAATAAAATCAGTAATGAAAGAGGAGAAGTGACAACAGACACCGCAGAGATACAAAAAATCCTAAGAAATTACTATGAGCAACTGTATGCCAACAAATTTGACAACCTGGAAGAAATGGACAATTTCCTAGATGCATACAACCTTCCAAGGCTAACTCAAGAGGAGACAGAAAACCTGAATAGACTGATTACCACCAAGGAAATTGAAGCAGTAATTCAACAATCTCCCAACAAACAAAAGCCCTGGACCAGGTGGCTTTACAGGTGAATTTTACAGAACGTTCAAAAAAGAATTGTCACCTATTCTCAAACTCTTCCAAAAAATCCAGAGGAAGGGAAGACTCCCAAACACTTTTTACGAAGCCACTATCACCCTGATCCCAAAATCAGACAAAGACACCACAAAAAAAGAAAACTACAGGCCGATATCGCTAATGAACATAGATGCAAAAATCCTCAACAAAATACTAGCAAACAGAATTCAGCAATATATTAAAAAGATTATACACCATGATCAAGTGGGATTCATCCCTGGCATGCAAGGGTGGTTCAACATCCACAAATCAATTAATGTGATACACCACATTAACAAAATGAAAAATAAAAATCATATGATCATATCAATTGACGCAGAAAAAGCATTTGATAAAATTCAGCAGCCATTCATGATAAAAACCCTTAAGAAAGTGGGAATAGAGGATCATATCTCAACATAATAAAGGCCATATATGATAGACCCACAGCTAACATCATACTCAATGGGGAAAAACTAAAACCATTCCCTTAAAATCAGGAACAAGGCAAGGCTGCCCACTTTCTCCACTTCTATTCAACATAGTGCTGGAAGTTCTAGCCACAGCAATCAGACAAGAAAAAGAAATAAAAGGCATCCAAATCGGTAAGGAGGAAGTAAAACTGTCATTATATGCAGATGATATGATACTATATTTAGAGAACCCTAAAGACTCCACCAAGAAACTATTAGAGCTGATAGATGAATTTAGTAAAGTAGCAGGATACAAAATTAATATTCAGAAATCAGTTGCATTTGTATATACCAATAATAAAACATCAGAAGGAGAAATTAAAAAGCAATTCCATTTACAATTGCTCCAAAGACTATAAAATACCTGGGAATAAATTTAACCAAAGAAGTAAAAGATCTGTACTCAGAAAATTATAAGACACTGAAGAAAGAAATGAAAGAAGATACAAATAGATGGAAACACATACCATGTTCATGGATAGGAAGAATTAATATAGTTAAAATGTCCATACTGCCTAAGGCAATATATATATTCAACGCAATTCCTATCAAACTACCAACGACATTTTTCACAGAAATAGAACATATAATCCTAAAATTTATATGGGATAACAAAAGACCCCGGATATCTTCAACAATCTTGAGAAATAAGAACAAAGTGGGAGGTATAACAATACCTGACTTCAAATTATACTACAAGGCTACAGTAATCAAAACAGCATGGTACTGGCATAAAAACAGACCCATAGATCAATGGAACAGAATAGAGAGTCCAGAAATAAATCCATGCCTATATGGCCATTTAATCTATGACAATGGAAGCAAGAATGTACGGTGGGGTAAAGACAGTCTATTCAATAAATGGTGCTGGGAAACTTGGACAGACACATGCAAAAAGATGAAGCTGGATCACCTCCTTACACCACATACAAAAATAAATTCAAAATGGCTTAAAGATTTAAATGTAAGATCTGAAACCATAAAATTCCTAGAAGAAAATATAGGAAGAAACTTCACAGACATTACCCGGAGTAAGATTTTTACTGATATATCCCCTCGCGTGAGGGAAGTAAGAGGAAAAATAAACATGTGGGATTACATCAAACTAAAAAGCTTTTTCACAGCAAAGGAAACCATCAATAAAACAAAAAGGGATCCTACTGATTGGGAAAAGATATTTGCCAATGATATAGCTGATAAGGGGTTAATATCACAAATTTATAAAAACTCACTCAACTCAACTCCAAAAACAAACAACCCAATGAAAAAATGGGCAGAGGACATGAGGAGACATTTTTCTAAAAAGGACACACAGATGGCAAACAGACATATGAAGAAATGTTCAACCTCACTAACCATTAGAGAAATGCAAATAAAAACCACAATGAGATACCACCTCACCCCAGTCAGGATGGCTATCATCAATAAATCAACAAACAACAAGTGCTGGCGTGGATGCGGAGAAAAGGGAACGCTGGTGCACTGTTGGTCGGCATGCAGATTGGTGCAGCCACTATGGAAAACAGTTTGGAGATATCTCAAAAATATGAAAATGGAACTACGTTATGATCCAGCAATCCCACTCCTAGGTATCTATCCGGAGAAATCCAAAACTCCAATTCAAAAATTTTTATGCACTCCTATGTTTATTGCAGCACTATACACAATAGCCAAGAGCTGGAAACAACCGAAATGCCCATCAGTAGACGACTGGATTAAGAAACTGTGGTACATTTATACAATGGAGTATTATGCCATAAAGAAGAAAGAAATCTTACCATTTGCAACAACATGGATGGACCTAGAGAACATTATGTTAAGTGAAATAAGTCAGAAAGAGAAAGACAAATACCATATGATCTCACTTATATGCGGAATCTAAAGAAAAGAATAAGTGAATGAACTAATCAGAGACAGTTTTGGAAACATGGAGGAAAAACAGAGGGTTGCTAGAGGGGCGGGGGAGTGGGGATAAGGGGAAGGTGAGAGGTTTTGGGAACGTACAGAGGGATAGTGGATGGGGAGGGGGGTTCACACAGTGTGATGGATATAAATGATAAACGTCTAAGTTTTGCTTTGTCTTGTGCACCTGAAACTAATTAAAAAAATAAATAAATAAATAAAAATTTAAAAAAAGAAAAAAAAATTTAAAGGAGCACAGTACTGTGATGCTGAGGGAACTACTGTTATACTTCTTTCATTATTTTTCATACAAATTTTTATTGGAAACACTATTTGTGTTTTGCACAATTAATTTGATGATTTCTTTCTATTTTTTATTTATCTATAAAATTTATTTCTTGTAACATTGGTTAGTAAAATTTATATAGGTTTCAAGTGCACATTTCTATAACATATCATCTATATATTACATTGTGTGTTTACCACCCATAGTCAGTTCTCCTTCTATCACCATAGATTTTAACCACTTTTTCCTCTTCTACTACCCCAGCATTCCACCTTTCCTTCTGGTGACCACTAAGCTGTTGTAGGTGCCTATGAATTTTTATTTCACTATCTGTTTTTCTTATTCTTTTATTGCTTTCAGTTTTATATCCCACATATGAGTGAAGCCTTATGGTTCCTGATATTTTCTGCCTGACTTATTTCACTTAGCATGATAATCACATGATCTATCCGTGTTGTTCCAAATGGCAATATTTCATCTTTTCTTATGGTTGAGTAAAAAAGATGAATGACATCTTTTTATCCAATCATCTATGGAAGAACAATCATCTTGTTTGTTTCCATTTGTTGGCCACCATAAATATTGCTGCAATGAACATAGTAGTATCATTATTGACAAATGTTTTCATATTTTTTTGTTAAATAGCCAGAAGAGGGATTGCTGGGTCATATGGTAATTCTATTCTTAATTTTTTGAGGAAACTCCATACTGTTTCTCATAGTGGCTGTACCAATTTACATTCCCACCAACAGTGTATGAGTGTTCATTTTTCTCCACAACTTCTCCAACACTTGTTATTACTTGTCTTGCTGATACCCATTCTAACAGCTGTGAGGTAATATCTCATTGTGGTTTAGATTTGTATTTCCTTAATAGCTAGTAAAGTTGAGCATTCTTTCTTATATCTGTTGGCCATTTATAGGTCTTCTTGGTAGCAGTGTCTGTTCAGGTCCTCTGCCCATTTTTTTTTTTTTTTTAAATATATATTTTTTTTAATTGGGGAAAGGAAACAGGACTTTACTGGGGAACAGTGTGTACTTCCAGGCTTTTTTTTTCCAAGTTGTTGTCCTTTCAATCTTAGTTGTGGAGGGCGCAGCTCAGCTCCAGGTCCAGTTGCCGTTTCTAGTTGCAGGGGGCACAGCAAACCATCCCTTGCGGGAGTCAAACCATCAACCTTGTGGTGGAGAGTTCGCACTCCAACCAACTGAGCCATCTGGGAGCTCAGCGGCAGCTCAGCTCAAGGTGCCGTGTTCAATCTTAGTTGCAGGGGGCGGAGCAGACCATCCCTTGTGGAACTCGAGGAATTGAACTGGCAACCTTGTGGTTGAGAGCCCACTGGCCCATGTGGGAATCGAACTGGCAGCCTTTGGAGTTAGGAGCATGGAGCTCTAATCTCCTGAGCCTCTGGGCCGGCCCATCTGCCCATTTTTTAATTGCTTTTGTTTGTTTGTTTGTTTGGTTGTTTTTTTGTTTGTTCATTTGTTTTGTTATTGCTGTTGTTGAGTTGTATGAGGTCTTTATATATTTTGGATATTGGCTCCTCACTGGAGGTGCTGTTTGTTAATATCTTCCCCCATTCAATTGGTTACCTTTGTTTTATTGATGGTTTCTTTATGCAGAAACTTTTTAGTTTGATACAATCCCATTAGTTTATTTTTGCTTTTACTTCCCTTGCCTTTAGAGTCAAATTCATCACACTGTTGAATAATTTTTATTTCAAATCTTTAAAAATGTTATATAATAGTCTAATTGATGAATGTAGTATAATATTCAGTTATTGGTGAAAATTCAGAAAATTTCCAAATTTTCCCTGTTACATATCAATCATTAATGAGTCTTTAGGACTAAGAAAGTTGATGGCATCTCTATCTTCTCAAAATAGTCCCTCCCCTACTCAAAAATAAGGAGGAACACTTTGTCAAAAACATTGATTATTTTAAAATATTTTATGCAAACTCTCAAAGCTTCCTTTAAAAAATATTACCAATTTATACTTTCATTAGCAGACTATGACAGTGTTTGTTTCATTATAACCCCAAAATGCTACTTAGTTTTTTTCTTATTATTTTTCGGGGAGTTTTTTTTTAATTAAAATGTATTGGGATGACAAAGGGTAGTAATTTTTTGTGTGTGTCAAGTATATAATTCTGTAATACATAATCTATATATCACATTGTGTGTTCACCACTCAGAGTGAGTTCTCCTTCCGTCACCATATATTTTACCCCCTTTATGCTCTTCTACTATCCCTCCTCTGCCTTTCCCTCTGGTAACCAAAAATCTATTGTCAAAGCACTTGTTATTATAGTATAAAAAGTGTTTTCAATTTTCCCAGTCACAACATAGTGTCTTACTGCTCTTTTATTAGAATTTTTAGTTTACTAGTGAAGTCAAACAATTTTATTTTGTTAGTCTTTTTGTATTTGTAATTCTGTAAATAATTTAGGGCTTTTATTGGTCTTTATATGGTAAGACATTTTTTACTTTGAGTATTTTTCTCCAACGGTTATTCTTATTTTAATGTATTTAATGTGTATACCACCAGCAGAATTTTACATTTTACATTTTTATGTAATCAAACATTTCCTGTAATTTTCCTTTGTTACCTTTTTTTTATGTAGAAAATATTCTCTGGGCCTAGTATCTGTAATCTGATAAACATTTTACCTCCTTTTTCTGCCAGCTATTTTTTTTCAGTTAATTTTTTTATAGTTAGTTCCTCAAACACTTATAATTTGCTGTAAGGTAAAAATATGCTCTTCTTTTCTTTTCTTTTCTTTTTATTAATTGAGCAATTATTCCATAATCATTTATTAAGGAGCTCTACACTCTCCATAAGTTCTTAAACATATTTCCATCTATTTAAAAGTTATTGCTTTTCAATAACATTTTTCATAGTACCAAAACAATTTGGTCACTGTAGGAAAATAAATTAATAAATTAAGGTATAAAGACAATATCTGTCATAATTTCACTAATTCACATTTAATTTTCCTTTGGAATATATTAATGTGTATGTGTGCATATGTATGTATTTGTGTGCACTTGTACATGTGTGTGCATGTTGAGAGTGAAACTTTATTTTTATAAAATTCACATAAAGCCACCCATACTGTCTTGTACCATAATATTCTGTTTTTCAAAAATGTATCAATTTTTCTAATATCCTGAAGTTCAATATCACAATTGTAAGCAGCTCCATAGCATTCCTTGATAAGGTTGCAACATAATTTATTTACCCATTCCTGTAATTTAGGTTGTTATGCTTAGAACAATAAATATCGTTTAAAAACAGCTTTAAGTAGCTGAATATCAGCTCAACAGAAAGTTATTTTCACCATATTTTATTTACTGGTTTCCATAAGTTATTTAGGTTGAGGTGGTCAAGTAAGGGGTCAAGTTTTTTGCTTGTTTCACTATGAATGAAACTGAAACAAAAAAAATATTTCTCATAATAGGTTATTGTTGGCATTTTGATATACCTCTAGTATAATATGGTAGAGGTATCTATAAATGCTGTTTCCCTGAAAATAAGACCTAGCCGGACAATCAGATCTAATGCGTCTTTTGGAGCAGAAATTAATATAAGACCCGGTGTTATGTTATGTTATGTTATGTTATGTTATGTTATGTTATGTTATGTTATGTTATGTTATGTTATGTTATGTTATGCTATGCTATATTATACTATATTATACTATATTATATTAAATTATATTAAAGACCCAGGCTTACATTATAGTAAAATAAGACCGGGTCTTATATTAACTTTTGTTCCAAAAGATGCATTAGAGCTGATTGTCCAGCTACGTCTTATTTTCAGGGATACACGGTATACAAAGTTGGGTTCCCTTTTTTTTAAAAAAATAAATTTTATTGGGGAATATTGAGGAACAATGTGTTTCTCCAGGGCCCATCAGCTCCAAGTTGTTTTCCTTCAATCTAGTTGTGGCGGGTGCAGCTCAGCTTCAAGTCCAGTCGCCATTTTCAATCTTTAGCTGCAGAGGGTACAGCTCACCATCCCATGCAGGAATTGAACTTGCAACTTTGTTGTTGAGAGCTGGTGCTCTAACCAATCGAGCCATCCGGCCACCCCTCTGGAAGCTCAGCGACAGCTCATTGTCTTCAATCTAGTTGTGGAGAGCACAGCTCAATGGTCCATGTGGGAATCCAGGAATCCAACAAGCAACGCTGTTGTTCAGAGTTCACGCTCTAACCAACTGAGCCATCTGGCTGCCCCCAAGCAGGTTCCCTTTTAATACTCTATACAATTTTTATAGTTTTTCTTACTTTTTTATTTTTATAGAATAATTTTAAAATAATTTATCATATTACAATATATAATTGAAATTGAAATTGGAATTGCTTTAAATTTGTAATTTAATTTGTGAAGGAATGACATATTCATGATTCTGCCTCTTTCTATCCAGATATATGGTTTATCTCCTTTGACTTATTCAAGTTTTATTTCTTGTCTCTCATCACATTTTCATTTTTTTCATGTAGATCCATCAAATTTCTTCTTAAAGGATCATTCATAGATATTTTATACTTTTTTGTTTTAGTTTAAATACTCTTTTTTCTGCAAATATTCTGTTTTCCATGTGATTATTTTGAATATATCAGAATTCTAAGCTATTTTTCTATTGTGCTAGCTCTTTGATCTCTCTTATTAGTACTAATTAATATTCTAAGGATATAGTGATATGACATAGATAATGATAATTTTGCCCTTTTTCCCCAATAATTATTTTTATTTTTGTTTAATATCTTGTAGCACTGGGTAGAAAATTAATAACAATTTTAAATTATGGTTTTAAATCTGTTTCCAATTTCAACCAGAATGTTTCTAGTCTTTACTATTAAATACAGCATTCATGCTAAGAAAATATTTTTAGATTACCTAGACAGTTTTTTTTACACATGAGGAGAAAATGTTAATTTTATCACATGACTTTTCAACATGTATTGAGATGATTATATGATGTTCTCTTTTGATTTATAGATGTAAGGATTTTTGTTGATAATAATAAAAGCTAATACCTATATATCACATAAATGAATTTGGACGCCTATCTTATCCTATACACAAAAATCAACTCAAAATCTATTAAAGATTTAAACATAAGATCAGAAATTTTAAAACTCCTAGGAGAAAACATTGGAGAAAAGTTTCATGACCTTGGCCTTGGTAACAATTTCATGGACATGACACCAAAAGCACAGGCAAGAAAAGCAAAACTAAACAATTGAAAATACATTTTAAAAAAGGGGAAAAAAAGAAACCTTCACAGAAAAAGGAAACAATCAACAGAGTGAAAATGCAACCTACAGAATGAGACACGATATTTGCAAACCATGTATCTGGTAAGGAGTTAATCTCCAAAATATGTAAAAAAAACTCCTACAACTCAATAGTAAAAAACAAAACAAACAAACAAACAAAAAAACAAATGATCCAATTGAAAACTGTCAAAAGACCTGAATAGAGATTTCTTCAAAGAAGATATAAAAAAGGCCAACAGGTATATGAAATAATACTCAACATCACTAATCATCAGGGACTCATGAATTAAAACCTGTTGGAGGAGATCATCAAAAAAGACACGACTGCCAGTTGACCCATAAACTGGACTGGGCCATTGGAGGCTCCTCCTGTACTTGGAAAGTGTATTCCACTTGTCATCTCTGCTCCCAGAAACTGCTCCAAGGATACAGTCTTGAGATAGAACTGGAGTGTTGTAACTGACTGGGTACATGAATGATCCTACTTAAGGCCTCTTGTGTATGTGGCTAAACCCAGTTAATGCCTCTATATTAAGTTTAAGATTCTGGCAGGTAGGTGTGGAACACTACTCATTTTGCGGCCACCCATGACAAGCCTTGTAAGTAACTTCCTTTACTCATTAAAACTACCACCTACAAATGTGGAGTGGTCTGCCTCTTTCTTCAGGTTTCTCCTTGCCTATGTGAGTATGGGGGATTGAGGTGGAGGGGGAAGTTTCATATTACACCTAGGAATCTCCCCAGGAGATTGTTAACATAACAAAACCACAATGTGCTATCACCTCACATCTGTTAAGATGCCTATTATTAAACACACACACATACACACACACAAGATAACAAGTGTTGGTGAAAATGTGGCAAAAATTGGAACCCTTGTACACTGTTGGTGGGAATGTAAAATGTGTATATGTTATTAAGGAAGATCAGGCAAAAGTTTTCTTATTTCCTTCTTTTGTTCCATGTGACTTTAAGATTTTCTTATCCAGATTATCCTAACTTCATAAAAGAATTGTCTTTCTATGTTTGTAAATAATTTGAAATCATTTAAATAAGAGTTATATGCTTAAGATTATAAAATATTTGTAGAAAAAATGTTTGGGGCCAATAATCTTTTGATGGAAGTCATAGTTGGACTACTTTTAAATTTCCTTAATGGCTGTTATTCTTTTCAAATTTTCTGTTTTATCTAGTCTCAATATTGAGAACTTATATTTCAAAAATATATGATATTTATATATAATTTAAAATTCATGTCCCCAAATTTCTTCATACTATTCATTTAAAATGATTTACTCTTTTCCACATTCCAGAAGACTTCTAGGAAAGGTTTGTATTTTCTTGATTTATGTATTTGTATGATAGTTATAAACCCACAAGTAGATATGATTTTTGACTGAGAAACAATCAAACTGAAGGCAGAAGCACTCTCTCAAATAATACATGACTAAGAAGAAATGTAGAGAATTTTGAATGCAGTAAAATTTGATATTTTATAATTGAGACAAGTAATATAATTTGGTAAATAGGCTTTACCTGAAAAACAAATTATACTCTGAAATAAAGTCTCTCTTAGGGCTGAGAAGAATACTACAAAGAAAGTATGCAAGTTTAAGTGAATATGACAGGAAACACTTTTCTAAATTGTGGACTTATAGATTTGGTTTTCTTGGTATTGGTGATATCCTCTATATAACAACTCACAAAAAAGGAAAATGGAGGTTTAATTTAAAAAAATAAATAATATTTTAATGAATTTTTCTATCGTGTGTTAATGTGTATATCTGGCTTTAGAGATGTGATTGTGAAAATATGAATCTGAACAAATATACATGAATTTGATATTTGAATTCTTGTCTAGACTTTTACATTACAGGTTAATCTGGTGTTAGAAATTGACCTGTTTCCTTAACAATATGGTGGTAGACTAAAAATAAAATTACTCTAAAAATGTTCCTACTTTGGCCTGAAGGAATTATGCTGGGTTACAAAATGTGTAAATCTAAAGAACACCAAGGTAATAGCCCAGAAAAAGTTAAGTTAAACTAAACAACATTCAACTTATAAAATATATTTGGATTGTAATTAATCATTTTGTTTCTGGTTATACATAATTTAATTTTTTATTTGAGTGGTGGTATGAACCTGCATGTTACCTTTACTTCTAACAATGCAAAAATAATTATATTTAGTTCTTCATATTAATGAGTATAAGTTAATAAACATAATTACATTTGGGTATTATAAGTTTGAGGACATAGTTCTTTGTAGGCAATACAGATATATATATATATATATATATATATATATATATATATATGTAATCATGTGATATTTTGAATGGGCTTTTGAATGCAAACTGGTTTTGCAAAGCTATAATCTTCTATAATCTATGTTATTTTACACTATTGAATTTTGTATTTTTGACCTAGGCAATTGAATTCTTTACAGGTATAATTTCATTGAAAAAAGAAATTGATTAAATTTAAACTTTATGGAAGCAAAATTAGAAATAAATTGAATGACATTAATTTTAATTTCAAATAGTCCACTGTTCTAAAATTAATTTATTTGTTGATGTCATTTCTGTGGATAGGAACTGTCATTGGTAAATGTGGTCATTATTATGTTATTTCATGTTATTCTTATTGGTGGTGACAGCTTTTCATAAGTAAATCACTGGTAATGAAATTCTTGGACTAGCTTTCATGTGCATTACCAAAAATATAATACAGCTAAATCGGTGTATGACATATCTAATCCATATGTATGATTACATTTATACCTAGAAAGCAATTACAGTCATTTGAAAAGTTAGAGCAATTACAAGTTAAATATGTTTTATTATAGTCAGATCTGAAAAAGAAAATCTAGGACAGAGCAATGGCACTAAATTTGTCCAAAGAAAATTGCTATCTCCTTTCTAATGTCTACCATGTTATCCTCCTGCCTAGCCATTATTCACACCTTTATTAAATTGCCACTATGTATTTACCTGTATTTGTCTTCCATACTACTTTGATGAGCTTTTAGAGGGGAAAGATCTTGTCCTTATTATATGGGTACCACTATGTCATCATCTAGAACTATGCATTTGTTCCAGAACACAGACAAATGACAAATAATAAGTGTTTTTGTTTTAATGGAGTGACTTATATTGCATCATAAAGTGATCTAAGGATAAAACGAAAGGTGAAATAATAAGAAGATATTCTAAGAAAAGTAAAATGGGCAAAGATAATTTCAAATTCCATTGAAGAATGTAATAACTCGGGTTCTTTAAAACTCAGGTCCCTTGAAATCTCAAGTCCTTTGAGATTTTTGTCCTTCCTTTCAAGTTATATCAAAAGATGACTGATATATTGAAGAACAAATATACTTGTGATATATTTTGTCATGAGTAGGTCTCACAATCTCAGTAACTGCTGTGGGGGCTCACTTGGAACCCCAGAGTTAGTATGAAGATTATTTTTAACTGAAGATATTTGAGAATTAACAGATGTAGAAAGAAGCCTTCTCAGGACTTTCCTTATCTGACTAAAAACAGAAATTTATGGGAAATGAGGCTGCCATAAATTCCCTCTTCAGGACAGGTCTAATCCTAGGAGAGAGACCCAAAGTAAACATACCAAAAATTTCCCTGGGGGGACGTGTGTTTAATGGCCAGGAAGAAGTCAGAAAAACCACTTGCACAAGCATAAACAAACTTTATCACAAACTTTCTTATCTTCCATTTGTTCTTCTAAAATTTAATGTTTTTTTTTAAGCCTTATTAGTTCTGCCCAAAGAAGCCTATATTGCCCTTGTCTTTCTCCTGCTAAATTAGGTATATAAGCCCCTAACTTTAACCATTTAGCAAGCTAGCTACTTCTTTTGTAAGCTACCTTATGCATACAAATAAACCTTTTTTTTCTGCTAATCTATCTTTTGTTGGTTTAATTAGCAGCCCCCTCCCTCCCATACTCACTAAACCAAGAAGGTAGAGTAGAAAATCACTGGTTTGTAGGACATTTGTGTAGTCAAATATTTGCATGATGATAGTGTTGGTGGAAAAGGGGCCACACGTTAAACCTGACAAGCTCAGGAGACTGAAAATAACCACATAAGATGATGTGAACATAACAATTCCTAAGGTGGACCATGGTGGGAAGTCACATCTTTATTCTGTAGCTTCCTTGACAAAGGTCAAACTTTACCTTACATGAGCCTGTCCATTGCCTTTTTTGCATCTAAGATAACATATCCTTGGAATGTCAGAGTAATCCCTTTTTTCCAGACCCCACAGCGGGCACAACCCACCACACCAGAGCAGGAAACTGCACAATCCCTCATTGTTATCTTCTTTCCCGAATACCATATCTATGTGCTGTAAAATGCTATCAACTATCCTGTATCCACCAATGTAAAAGAAGAGCATTTCTCCATTTTATTTTTTATCTAATCCCAGAGATTTCCCTGCTATGCTTTCTCTTACCCCCTTAATCTACAACCAATGGATTTCACATAACTCTCCTCTTTTATTTATTTATTTATTTATTTATTTATTTATTTTTAATTAAATTTATTGGGGTGACAATTGTTAGTAAAATTACATAGATTTCAGGTGTACAATTCTGTATTACATCATCTATAAATCCCATTGTGTGTTCATCACCCAGAGTCAGTTCTCCTTCCATCACCATATATTTGATCCCCCTCACCTTCATCTCCTACCCCCCACCCGCCACCCCCCTTACCCTCTGGTAACCACTAAACTATTGTCTGTGTCTATGAGTTTCTGTTTCTCATTTCATAACTCTCCTCTTTTGATTCTAATGTATAAAATAAGTTGCAAAACTGCCATTTTCCAGAGCCTTTTCTCAATCCAATGAGACTTTGCTTTCCAGTAATTGTCATCAGTTTGGCTCAAATAAGCTCTTTTAAGCTTTCTCTTATGCTGGATATTTTTTCATCAACCATAGTGAGAAACACTCGAAATCAAAACGGCTATTAAGATATTTCAAAATCCAAATGACATAACTTTCTCATCTCCTGGAATACTTAAGTAAAATAACCCTATGTGGGAGATCCTGATTTTGGTCATTGAATTGTGTATTGGTAATAGTTTTGAGGTCATGGTTAACTGCAGTGTGGATATGATTGTGAGTGTAATCATATCCCAACTGGCACCTAGGAGGCTGCCTTTTATGAGCTTCTCAACCTAGTGTCAACTGACTTGAATTTTGTAAAGTCCAGGACATATTTGCATAATAAATCAGATCATGTTATTGAGGACACTATTATCTAGATTAAGAGAAATGGGCACTTTGAGAGGAATATGAATAGCTTAGAGCCAATTATACTTTCTTTACTAAATATTGCACTAGTTGTTTCATTGCACTGTAGAATGATCTTATACATGGAAGTTTACTACTAAATTCACTACTGCAAAAAAGGAAAATTCAACCAAGTCAATTTGAACATCTAATTGGTTTTATTAAATAATTCATGAATCTGACAGCCTCCCATCTAGCAACTAGAAGGGCATTCTGAGGGGTTGTACAAAATGGAAGGTTTATAGGAAAAAGGGTGAGGCAAGGAAGCTATTAACAAAAACAAACAGGACTATTTTGAGACCAGGACATCGTTTTTAGGGAGGAAGGGACCTGCAAGAGTTTTTGTCATACAGCTTGCCTCTTCTTTCTATGGGGGATGAAGAGGGCCCAAGAGACAGATTACTTTATTGATGCTTGACCAGAAAATTCCATATTGGTTGATTGACAGTATGTTTCTGGGAGAGGTTGAAACTACACCAGGTATTAAATCTAGGTTTGGTATCATGGGCTTTTAGCAAGAGTCACACCATTTTTGGCCTTTTTTTTTTTTCTTTAACACTACTAAATAGAAAGATACTCATTAAGTAGACTAATCTTTCTTGGATTGCTTGGTGGTTTTGTTAAAAGTATTATAACTGCTATTGTCATTTCTAAACTGAAGATAATATTACATATTGGGACATTGTTAAGTTTAATTACTGTCCACAGAATTATTGAAGATAAAGAAATGCTAATTCATGAGATAACCTTGTAGTTTTCAGGTTACTACTTATTCTATTAAGTTTGGTATAATGTCTCAAATTGTTATTGTAGTCAGAAAGAATAGGGCTGTGGGAGAGAGGAAGAAGGAAAAGAAAGATGTGAGGGGTATTGTGTCTATTAGCTCGTTGGCCATGAAAGAATTCACAAGTCCTATGGAAATATAGATTTATTAAAGTAAGAGGAGGGTTGGCTGGGCAGACTCTGCTGCAAACTACTGAAAACTACTGTGTTGAGTCTCTTTAGTCTCAAGTTTTATGTTTTCGTGTAGTTGGGGGTGGGGGAAGGTGCAATAAACCTGGTAATAGCAACTTTTGCATGTGTTATGTAGATTTAAGTTTGAGCCAGGAGAGTGGATCCCATACAGATGCAAACCCTCTCCCAACTCAGAGGGCATGCACTGGGCTGAAGTAAATAAAAACTTTGAAACTGGTATGCATAGTAAACGTACAGCAAGCAGAGCCAAAGAAAGCTTTCAAAAAGTCCCAGGCTAAATTACACTTACTAACTTGAATTATACCAGAGATCCAAATCTCAAAAGTAGAATATTTAGTGCCACCATTACAATCCCCTGTCTCATCATTCTCTGATTAATAATGAAAATATTTGGAAATTTAGATGAGGGTATGTCTTCTGTTACTGCTTCAGGGCTGGGCAGGGGCATAGAGCTGTCCCTACCTACGAGATTGCTGGTCAAAGATGGTGAAATGACCGGGCCCCGGAAAATCTGAGTGGCTCTGTCTAAAGACTGGATTGAGGTGGGGGTTACAGACTGGAAGTTGGAGCTCTGTTTTCTGGAGCTGAAGGCTGTTTCAGGATCATCTGCAGAGATGGGCTGGAAGCCTTGCATGAGTGCCATCTGCAATTTAATGGACTCAATTCTGAAAGAGGCAAATTTAACCAGGTTAAAGAGGCATGACCCAGATAGAGGTAACCTAAGAATAATAAGGAGGGAAACTAGTAAAGCTGAGAGAAGGGACTAGGATCTCTAAGAAAAGGGGATCCCAAGTGGGGTTCAAGTAAAGAGGAAAACAAGAACTCTTAAGAGAGAGGTAGTAAAGAGCAGCTCCAGGAGTCTGGGATTGGTTATTAGTACTTATCAGTCCTGGGAGTTTGACTTGCTTGTTTGAAGAGGAGCTTTAAGATCTTCAATTGGTTCACAGGAACAGAAATGACAGTCTTCCTTCTATGGGAGTCCTGTGGACACTTAAAAGAAACAGGTTTGATTTGAAAGAAGGGGACCCAGCTGCTGACTCTCTGAAGCTGCAACAACTTGGCTCAGGGACCACACATTCCCCTCCAGGCTTCTAACAATACTTGGTCAAGACTTTAGGGGGCTGCAATGTGTAGAGGGGTAGGCCTGGGGGAGGTGCTGGTCCCTATATTTCCTGTGTGCCTGCTGAACCTCTCAAGTTAACATAGGAAATAACGGAATCGAGTCAGAATCTACAAGCATAAAGCAATGTGTAGTAATTAGAGCCAGGGCCTAGAGGTTTCCTGACAAAAGTTTTTCAAAGTCATTTTAAAGTCTGATTTGCTTGTTTTATATTTCCTCTAAGGTATAGGCCAATTGTAAGGAACAGGTTGAAAATGAGCCCAAATCCAGAAGCCCTATTTATCTTTACAACCAAGCAAGTCTCAGAGGAGTGGTCAAGAAAGAATAAATGGCTAATTAACAGGTTTACCTGCCACATCAAGTGTCACCTGCAGTTTTGCCCCTGTGATGAGAACAGCTTGGGCACCACTGGGATCTTCAGGCATGTTAGTCAATCACAGCCATTTGTGGGGAAGGAGTTGGTCCCCACTCCTTTCAGAGCAGGGAACAATCCCTCCTCCAGTGCCCTTTTATTTTCACAGGGGGCACGGCTGCTTTGGAGGACTAGGACATTCCTTACTCTGGGCTTGCATACTCTGGTGTGTCTCTTCTTGGGTGTCTGGAGTGCCCTGAAGTGGCATCAGCCTGTATATTAACTGCAGCAAAAAGTCTGGCCTGTCTCTGGCTTCGTCCAGTCTCACTGTTCCTTTCTTTCTTCATCTTCCCTGTCTTGGATGTTAAAAATGTTGTAACAAATTCCCTGGCCTTCTCTAGGATCTATGCCTTTTCATTAAGATGTAACAATGGGTCAGAATTACTATAATATAAGGGCACATAAATTCTAGTAGTCCTAGAATACAGAAGTTTACATAATTATTAGCAAAACTTAGTTTTTACTATTGTGAAGATTTAGTTTTCTTCAGTAACCAAAGGACCTGATTAGGACAACATAAAACATAGAAATTTAGAAATTATTATGATGATACATGTAATCTTTGATTTTTAGGTAGAACACTTTTACAATATCAGCAGTAGACTAATAGTCTAAGAATTTTTTCCTGCTTAGCAGAGAGAGAAAACACTCAACTATACTAGCTTACTTTTGATGTTAAAATTTACTTAATTAATCGTATTTAGCTTAACTGTACATAAAACTCTCTCAAGACTTTTCACAAACCTTCTACGACTTTCCCAGTCCCTCTTAGTTTGTCTCTTCTCACTCTTTCAGAAATAACCATCTTTAGGACAAACTACTTTGTTTCACTTCCTTCAAAAATATATTTCCATACCTTACACCTTCCTTGAAAACACACAGCATTTCCATTCACAGTAGAATCCATAACCTTCATAACCTTAATTTTTACTGAAAACCAAAAGCAAGCTATTGGCACTTCCACTGGCAAATCCAAGAATATATTTTGCAACCTTCAAAACCATAGCCTTTTGTAATAAAATGTAACATATTTTTATTAACATATCTTAATTTATCTTTTAACATTCCTGTGACAATAAGCTGGAAATAGATGAACTTAAACCTATCTAATAATTAAAATTTCAGTATTTTGTTGTTTTGAAATACCTAGATATTCAATATTTTTATCATTTAACATAACTTAGCAAAACTAAAATCTTAAGTTAACAACAGATGCTGAGAAATCACACCTAAGCATCCACTATATATAATTATTACTGAAAAGTTTTACTTAAAACCTTATTTTAGTTACTTCTTATTAGTTCTTAACTCTATGAGATCCCAAAGTCAATTATACAAGGTATTTTCTTGACAAATTCTGCAACAGAGATTACATGATTTTAAAAGTAGGTTTATTCAATTACATCAAACTAAAAAGCTTTTTCACAGCAAAGGAAACCATCAATAAAACAAAAAGGGATCCTACTGAATGGGAAAAGATATTTGCCAATGATATATCCGATAAGGGGATAATATCACAAATTTATAAAAAACTCACTCAACTCAACTCCAAAAAAACAAACAACCCAATTAAAAAATGGGCAGAGGACATGAAGAGACATTTTTCTAAAAAGGACACACAGATGGCATACAGACATATGAAGAAATGTTCAACCTCACTAACCATCAGAGAAATGCAAATAAAAACCACAATGAGATACCACCTCACCCCAGTCAAGATGGCTATCATCAATATATCAACAAACAACAAGTGCTGGCACGGATGTGGAGAAAAGGGAACGCTGGTGCACTGTTGGTGGGAATGCAGATTGGTGCAACCACTATGGAAAACAGTTTGGAGGTATCTCAAAAATCTGAAAATGGAACTACCTTATGATCCAGCAATCCCACTCCTAGGTATCTATCCGGAGAAATCCAAAACTCCAATTCAAAAATCTTTATGCACTCCTATGTTTATTGCAGCACTATACACAATAGCCAAGACCTGGAAACAACCGAAATGCCCATCAGTAGATGACTGGATTAAGAAACTGTGGTACATTTATACAATGGAGTATTACGCAGCCATAAAGAAGAAAGAAATCTTACCATTTGCAACAACATGGATGGACCTAGAGAACATTATGTTAAGTGAAATAAGTCAGAAAGAGAAAGACAAATACCATATGATCTCACTTATATGCGGAATCTAAAGAAAAGAATAAGTGAATGAACTAATCAGAGACAGTTTTGGAAACATGGAGGAAAAACAGAGGGTTGCTAGAGGGGCGGGGGAGTGGGGATAAGGGGAAGGTGAGAAGTTTAGAAAATAGTCGGTAACCACAAGATGGTCATGGGGTTTTGAAAATTAATTTGGGGAACGTACGGAGGGATAGTGGATGGGGGGAGGGGGGTTCACACAGTGTGAGGGATATAAATGATAAACGTCTAAGTTTTGCTTTGTCTTGTGCACCTGAATCTAATAAAAATAAATAAATAAATAAAAATAAAACACCAGTTTGAAATATATATATATATATATATATATATATATATATATATATATATATATATATATAATCACACGTTATCTATCATGATGGTATCATACAGAGTATTTTCACTGCCCTAAAAATCTTCTGTGCTCTGACTATTAATCTTCCCACCCCACCAATGCCGGGCAACCACTTATCATTTTATTGTCTCCATAGTTTTGTCATTTTCATATAGTTTGTTGGAATCATATAGTATGGAGCCTTTTCAGATTGTCTTCTTCCATTTAGTATTACGCACTTAAGTTTTTTTTTGTTTATGTTTTTTTATGTCTTTTCATGGCTTAATAGCATGAAGAGCTAAACAATAAAATGTACCACAGTTTATTTTTCTCTTCACCTTCTGAAATATATCTTGGTTGCTTCCAAGTTTTGACAATTAGGAAGAAAGTTGTTATAAACATCCATGTGCAAGTTTTTGTGTGGAGATAAGCTTTCAATTCTTTGGGTAAATACAAAGGAGTACAGTCACTGGATTATATGGTAAAGGTATGTTTATTTTTGTAAGAAACTTCCAAACATTTTTCCGAAGTGGCTGTACCATTTTTGCATTCCTACCAGCAATGAATGAGATATTCTGTTGCTCCACATCCACTCCAATATGTGGTGGTGTTAGTGTTCTGAGTTTTGGCCAAGTACTAGATGTATAGTGGTAACTCACTGTTGTTTTAATTTGCATTTTTCTGATGACATATGATGCGCAACATCTTTTCCTGTGCTTACTTGCCATCTGTATATCTTCCTTGATGAGGGGTGTGTTAAGGTCTTTGGCCCATGTTTAAATCACATTTTTTATTGTTGTTTTTCCATAATTGAGTTTTTAGAGTTCTTAGTATATATTGGACAACACTCTTTTATCAAGTGCATATTTTGCAAATATTTTCTCCCAGTCTGTGACTTGTATTCTCATTCTTTTGACATTGTCTTGCACAGAACAAAAGTTTTTAATTTTATTGAGAAAAAAAAAAGTAGGCTTATACAGAATGCTAGTACTCTGGTGGATTCCTGTGCAAAGGCCATCTCCCTAATAGGGTTTCCAGGCGGGAATTCCCGCCTGTTCTCAGGATTTTTTTTGCTTTCCCTTTCCAGAATCCTGAGATATAAACTGTTTTCTGATCTTTGCAATGAATCGTTTCCACAATATGATGGCCAATACCACCAACCACCTGGGTCCAAAGAGCTTATTTTCCTGATTTCCCAATCAAATTTCTCGGGTTTCAGGAATGGAAAACCAAAAAAAAAAATAAATAAATAAAAAAATTCCCGAGAATGGGTGGGAGTTTCCACCTGGAAACCCTAGCGATACATAGGAAAAATGTCTAAGAGATACATTGTGAGTAGTACGTTTATTTCCCATTGCGGATATTACTGGGTTCCAGGAGCCGATTTTCCCGATTTCCCGACCAACCTTTCTCAGGATTCTGGAATGGGAACATGAAAAAATTCCTGAGAACGGGTGGGAATTCCCACCTTGGAATCCTACTCCCTTACAATGAATCCCACTGCTGATGGTCCCTGCAGGACACAGAACGGGGCCAGCAGAGTAAGGGAGAGGGGTAGCAGGAGACAGGTAAAGGGATGGAGCAGAAGAATTGGAGGGAGAGGATGGAGGGGGTGCTGAAGCCTGGGAAGGAGGAAAGTCCAGAGGCTGTCTCGGTCATAGGGGAAGGTGGGATAAGAGAGGGTCATAAGGAGGGTAGGGGAGGTAGACTGAGGAAATTTAGCCAAGCATATGTGATTGTTTCTGGAGGTCAATGTCTTTATTTAGGGCCTTAAGGCTTGGACATTGGGGGCCTCAGACCATTTTTGTAGTGGCTGGCAGAAAAGGTTTAGTTGCATGATGTTCAAGTTAACAGTTCTGTTGGCCGGCCATACCTCCTGATCATTTTAACTTATATTGTGGTCAGGCAACATTACAGAAAAATGATTGTTAGAGAAGAGAGGAAGAATTTTGTCCAATTCATTTTTTGTTTGTTTTTTAAAGGCCTGTCTTTTTATTTTTAAACCTGATGTGGTTTCCCACACTTTCCAGGAAGGCATTTTTTTTTTTTTTTAAGATATTTTATTGGTGAAGGGGAACAGGACTTTCATTATGGAACAATGTGTATTTCCAGGACTTTTGTGTGCTTTTCCCAGGACTCATCAGCTCCATTTAAGTCAAGTTGTTGTTCTTTCAATCTTAGTTGTGGAAGGCGCAGCTCAGCTCCAGGTCCAGTTGTCATTGTTAGTTGCAGGGGGCGCAGCCCAACATCCCTTGCAGGAGTCGAACTGGCAATCTTGTGGTTGAGAGCACTTGATCGTTTTGCCTGTAATCATGTTTTTAATGAAGTTTCTGTGTCCTGGAGCATCAATGATGGCCACATAATACTTGCTTGTCTTGAATTTCCACAGGTAGATATCAATGGTGATACCACGCTCACATTCAGCTTTCAATTTTCCCAAGACCCAGGCATACTTAAAGGAGCCCTTTCCCATCTGAGCAACCTCCCTCTGAAATTTTTCAGTTGTTCTTTTTTCGATCCCACCACATTTGTAGATCAGATGCCAGTAGTAGTAGACTTGAGGGAATCAACGTGTCCAATGACAATGATGTTGATGTGTGTCTTTTCCTTTTCGATTTTGGGTTAGATTTCATGGAGGTTTTTACTACACCTGTATTCTGGTGGCAAACCTGTTGTGCAAAAAAACAGTATATTTTTTTATTTTTTGAGGAAACTCCAAATTCTTTTCAATAGTGGCTGCATCAATTTGCAATCCCACCAACAGTGTACAATAGTTCCCTTTTCTCCACATCCTCACCAACACTTGTTTGTTGATTTATTGATGATAGCCCTCTTGACAGGTGTGAGGTGATATCTTATTGTGGTTTTGATTTACATTTCTCTGATACTTAGTGATGATTATGACATTTTCAGATGTATATTAGCCATCTGTATGTCCTCTTTAAAGACATGTATATTCAGATCCACTGCCCTTTTTTTTTTAATTGAATTGTATGTTTTTTTGGTGTTGAGTTGTATGAGTTTTTTTCTTTTTATAAATTTTGAATATTAACTACTTATCAGATGTATCATTGACGAATATCTTTTTCCATTCACTAGGCTGTCTTTTCCTTTTGATGGTGGTTTCCTTTGTTGTGCAAAAAAATTTAGTTTGATTTAGACCCATTTGTTTATTTTTTCTTTTGTTTCTCTTGCCTGAGGAGATAGATCAGAAAAAAATATTACTAAGAGCAATGTCAGATAGTTTACTGCCTATGTTTTCTTCTAAGAGTTTTATGGTTTCAGTCTTACATTTAAGTCTTTAAACCACTTTGAGTTTATTCTTGTGTATAGTGTAAGAAGGTTGTCCAGTTTCTTTCTTTTTTATTCTTTGCATGTGTTTGTCCAGTTTTCCCAACATTATTTATTAAATAGAATGTCTTTACCTCACTGTATATTCTTGCCCCCTTTGCCATAGATTAAATTACAATATAGGTGTGGTTCTATTTCTGGTCTCTATATTCTGTTCCATTGATCTATGTGTCTGTTTTTATGCCAGTACTATTGCTGTTTTGATTACTATGCCTTGTAGTATAGTTTGATATCAGGTAGCATGATACCTCTAATTTTTTTCTTCTTTCTCAAGATTTCTGTGGCTATTTCGTGTCTTTTGTGGTTCCATATAAGTTTTAAGATTATTTGCTTTAGTTCTGTGAAAAATGTCATTGGTATTTTGATAGGGATTGTGTTGAATCTATAAATTGCTTTGTGTAGTATGCATATTTTAATGATGTTAATTCTTTCTATCCATGATCACAGTATATGCTTCAATTTATTTGTATTTTCTTTACTATTTTTCTTCAATGTCTTATAATTTTTGAGTACAGGTTTTTTACCGCCTTAGTTAAATTTATTCCTAGGTATTTTATTTATATTTTTGGTGGAATTGCAAAACAGACTGCTGTCTTAATTTCTTTTTGTGATACCTTGTGATTGGTATAAAAACGCACCAATTTCTGAACATTGATTTTGTACCCTGCTATTTTACTGAATTCATTTTATCAGTTCTAATAGTCTTTTGGTGGGTTCTTTCTATATAGTATCATGTCATCTGCAAATATTGACAGTTTTTCTCCTTCCTTTCCAATTTTGATGCCTTTTATTTCTTTGTATTCTGATTGTTTTCACTAGGACTTCCAATACTATGTTAAATGAAAGTGGTGAAAGTGGACAACTTTGTCTTGCTCCTGATCTTAAGGATAACATTTTAAAATTTTCTCCATTGAGTATGGTATTACCTGTGGGTTTGTTATATATGAGGTTTATTATGTTGAGGTATGTTTTCTCTATTCCCACATTGCTGAGGATTTTTATCATAAATTGATGCTAGAAATTGTTAAACTTTTTTTTGTGAATCTCTTGATATGATCATATGATATTTGTCTTTCATTTTGTTTAATGGGTATATAATATTAATTGATTTGCAGATATTGGACCAACATTGCTTCCCAGTAATAAATTCCACTTGATCAGGGTGTATGATCTTTTTAATGTATAGCTGAATTCTGTTTGCTAATAATTTTTTGTGTGGATTTCTGCATCTATGTTCATCAGGGACATAGGTGCACACAAACATGCACAGACACACACTCACACACACACTCACACACCCGTATATAAATGTCTTTGTCTAATTTTGGAATCAGTGTAATTGTGGCCTTGTAAAATGAGTTTGGGAGGCTTCTCTACTCTTGAATTTATTGGAAATGTTTCAGAAGATTAGGTGTTAATTCTTCTTTGAATGTTTCATAAAATTTACCTGTGAAGCCATCTGGTCCAGGACTTTTTCGTTGGGAGTTTTTTGATTACCGATTTGATTTCATTAGAGTAATTGGTCTGTTTATACGTTAGGTTTCTTCCTGATTCAGTCTTGGAAGATTGTATGTTTCTAGGAATTTATCCATTTATTCCAAATTGTCCGATTTGTTGACATATAATTGTTCATAATATTTTCTGTATTTGAACTTTATAAAACATATTATGTTTAATAAAGTAGAGAAAAATGTATATAAATACATAAAATCAATACAGAATACTTTCAGCACAAAAAACAATAAAGAATTCTTTCAGTGATATATATATATATATATATATATATATATATATATATATATATATATATAATATTGTAATCTTTTAAAACTAAAATTGACTCAATTCCTGATTTATGCATAGTTAAATGAGTCTGGAATTTGTGGCATTAAAGTTTTAACAACTTTTATTAAATTATAGCAAATGTACAATATTATATTAGTTTCAGGTGTACACCAGAGTTATGCAACATCCATATACCTAAAGAAGTGATTACCATGAGAAGTCAGCAATCATCTGACACCATTCCACGCTATCAAAATATTGCTGACTATTTTCCCAATCCTACAACTTACATCCTCATGACTTATTTGTTTTATAACTGGAAACTTGAACATTTTTCCTCTTTTTAAAAATTTTCAGTTATAATTTACATTCTATATTATATTAATTTCAAGGGTACAGCATTGTGGTTAAAAATGTACATACTTTAAGAAGTGATCCCCCTAAGTAGTATATACAAGGTCAAACAATTTTGTGAACTTGTTGCAACAATGTTGCTAATCTTTTTTTTATGTCAGAGGGATTACTCATTATGAATTTGTGCAAACTGGACATACAGTTAACCAAGTTTATTATTTGGAAGTGCTAAAAGGTTGCATGAAAAAAGATGACATGAACTTTTCACCAACAATATGTGGTTCTTGCATCACAACAATGCACCAGCTTACATGGCACTGTCTGTGAGGGAGTTTTTAACCGGTAAACAAATAACTGCTGGGGGTGGGAGATGAGGGTAAGGGGGATCGAATATATGGTGATGGAAGGAGAACTGACTCTGGGTGATGAACACACAATGGGATTTATAGATGATGTAATACAGAATTGTACACCTGAAATCTATGTAATTTTACTAACAATTGTCACCCCAATAAATTTAATAAAATTAAAAAAACAAAAAACAAACAAACAAACAAACAAAAAAACAAATAACTGTGTTGGAACACCCTTCCTACTCATCTGACCTGGCCCACAATGACTTCTTTATTTACCCAAAGATAAAGGAAATATTTAAAGGAAGACATTTTGAAGACATTCAGGACATCAAGAGTAACATGACAACAGCTCTGATGGTCGTTTCAGAAAAAGAGTTCCAAAATTGCTTTGAAGGGTGGACTAGGTGCTGGCATCAGTGCACAGCTTCCCAAGGGGTGTACTTCAAAGGTGACCATATTGATTTTCAGCAATGAGGTGTGTAGCACTTTTTCTAGGATGAATTCATGAACTTAATTGTCTGACTTCGTAGTTATTACCATCTTATTAACTGTATTCCCTATGCTTTACTTGACATTCCAATTACTATTTTGTAATTACCAATTTGTACTTCATAATCCTTTCACTTTTTTCACTCTGCCCCAAACTCCCCTCTCATTTACCACCCTGATAAATCTAGTACTCCTCTGACATCAAACATGGTTATTGCAGTATTATTGACTGTATTTTTATGCTCTAATATACATCCCCATGACTAATGTTTAACAATAAATTGTACTCATTAAATCCCTATTTTTCTTTTTCACTGAATCCCCACCGTCTCCCATCTGGCAACCATCAAAATGTTATCTGTATCTACAAGTTTCTTTCTGTTTAGTTTGCTTGTTTTGTTCTTTAGATTTCACATATAAGTAAAATCACATTGCATCTCTCTCTCTCTCTCTCTCTCTCTCTCTCTCTCTCTCTCTCTCCCCCCCCCCTCCCTCTGACATAATCTACTCAACACAATACACTTCAGGTCCATGGATGGCACCACAGGTGGCAAGAACCCGTTCTCCTCTATGACCATGCCATATACCATTGTACATACCCTATGTCCCTGAAAATAAGACCTAGCCTTACCATCAGCTCTACTGCATCTTTTGGAGCAAAAATTAATAAAAGACCCAGTATTATATTATATTATATTATATTATATTATATTATATTATATTATATTATATTATATTATATTATATTATATTATACAGACCTGGTCTTATATTATAGTAAAATCAGACCAGGTCTTATATTAACTTTTGCTCCAAAAGATGCATTAGAGCTGATGGTCTGGGTAGGTCTTGTTTTCAGGGAAACACAGTATGTACCATCCATTCTTCCATTCCTCCATTGACAGACACCCAGGCTGCCTTTACATCTTAGCCAATGTAAACAGCACTGTAATGAATATATCGGTGCACAAGTCCCCTCGAAGTAACACGTTTGGTTTCTTCAGATAAATACCTAGAAGCGGGATTACTAGGTTCATATTTGTCTCTTGTTATAGCCTCCAGTTTAAAGTCTATTTTTCTAGTGTAAGTATTGCTATCAAACTTTTTGTTGTATCCATTTTGATAAAATATTTTTTTCCCATCCCTTTACATTGAGTCTGTGTTTATCTTCCAATTTAAAGTGAGTCTCTTGTAGAGAGCATATGTATGGGTCTTGATTCTTACCCATTCAACCACATCTGATGGTTTCTGATTAGAGCATTTACTCCATTTACATTTAAAGTGATTACTGATAGTCACATAGTTATTGTTATTTTATTATTCATTTTTATGTTCCCCCCCTCTTTTTCTTCTTAAAGATGACCCTTTAACATAACTTGTAATACTGGTTTGGTGGTGATGAACTCCTTTAGCTTTTCCTTGTCTGGGAAGGTCTTTATCTTGCATTCAATTTTAAATGATAGCCCTACTGGGTAGGGTAGTCTTGGTTGTCTTTGCTTTTGATCCCTTTGAGTATTTTGTGCAAATCCCTTCTTTCCTGCATAGTTTCTGTTGAGAAATCAGCTGACAGTTTTAGGGGAGTTCCCTTTTAGGTAATTAACTGCCTTTCTCTTCCTGCTTTTAAGATTCTCACTGTCTTTACACATTGGCATTTTAATTATGATGTGCCCTAGTGTGGATCTTTTTGAGTTCATCTTGTTTACAACTTTCTGCACTTCCTGGACTTGTGTGTCTACTTCATTCGCCAGGATAGAAAAGTTTTGAGTTATTATTTCTACAAATAAGGTCTCAATTCCTTGCTTTCTCTTTTCTCCTTCTGGTACCCCTAAGATCAAATGTTGTTATGCTTGATGTTGTCCCAAGTTTTCTTAAACTATCCTCAATTTTTTAAAAATTCTTTTTTCTTCTTACTGTTTTGTTTGAGTGATTTCTGCTATCTTGTCTTCAAATTCAGTAATTCATTCCTCTGCTTCATCTAATCTGCTCTTGATTCTTTCTCATTCATTCTTCATTTTAATTATTCTATTTCTCATTTCTGCCTGTTTTTTTATGGTTTCTATGTCATTTTTTATGCTTGCTATTTCTTTTTTGAGGTTTTCATGAGTTCCTTGAACATCCTTATAACCATCATTTTGAACTCTGTCTCTGGTAGGTTGCTTGCTACCATTTCTCTTAATTCTTTTTCTGGAATTTTTCTTGTTCTTTTATTTGGACATATTTATTTGTTTCCTCATTTTGGCTGCCTCTCTGTGTTTGTTGTTATGAATTAGGTAGATCTTTTACATCTCCCAGTCTTGACCAGGTTACCTTCTATAGTAGGTGCCTTTTTTGGCCCAGTGGCACACTCTCCATGGTCACCTGCTCCAGGTGCTCCAGGAGTGTTCCTTGTGTGGGTTGTGTGTACCCTCCCATTATAGTTAAGCCTTGATTGTTATTTGCATGTCAGTGAGTGGGATTGACCTTCAGGATGACTGGCTGTGGGATTTGGCCACACCTACATCTTACGGGCTGTTCTGCAAGTGCCTTACTCCATGGAGTGGGATTTGCCCCAGTGGGCTCTGGTGCCTGCCAAGGCCATCCTTTGTTGTGCTGCTTGTTGGGCTAATTTGGTGGTGCTCTGCTGTAGTCTGAAGATAATCTCTGGATATTTTGCTTCTGGCGCCTTTTGGGAAGGGTTCTGGTGCAGGCCTAGGTCAGCTACTACCTGTGACAAGCTGAAAACTACCTGGTAGTGGCTACAAAGTCATCTACAGTTGGTCAGTGCCTGTACTGGACCTGGAGACATATGAGGAAGGACACACTTTGAATCAATGATGGCTCTCACCAGTACTGGGCCTCGCATAACTCTGTAAAAAGCCCACGGCACCATGAGGCCTGCTTCCACTTGCTGTCTCCCATAAGTCTGAGCATCATAGAGGCTCGTGTGGTATATGAGGTGGTGTTTCAGGGAATCACTAGGGTGAGACAAGTTGTGCTCACTTGGTTAATATTATTATGATTTACTGCCAGTACTGAGCCTAGTCAGCAAAAGTCTGAGAGCACACTGAGCTCAGCCAAAGAGTACTTAGGCCCCATGGGTCCCTGAGAGTTGTCCAATAAAGAGTGCAGTATGGGCATGGCTGGCTACTCACTGAGAAAGTGATTTCAGCATTGCAGGAGTTGTGTGGGGCAGGGTCCTAGGGAGTTATCAGGGTGGAATGAGTGGAGTTCACCAGGCCAATGCAGATTCAGATTTGGCCATGTGTGTGTGTGTGGGGGGTGGGCTTAACAAAGGAAAGATGATGCCTGTCTTCTGGCTGCACAGGTGGTGGGTTTCATGCAGGGAAAATGAGGACTATCACTCAAGTCCTCATACCGAAGCCACACAACTCAGTCCCTCCCTGTATGTCTCTGACACCTCCCAAGTCACTATACCCCTGCTGGAATCCAGGGTGAGTGCCTGCGAATGAGTCAGTCTGTACATGGGCTCTTCAAGAAGATGTGTGAGTTTTCCACAGCCTTCCATCTCACACGGACTGTCAGAATCCACACTGTTTTTCACAGCCAGATGTTGTGGGGGTTCCTCTTTCTGGCATCAGTACTCTGAGCTAGGAAACCTGATCTTTGCTCCTCTGGGTGGAGGACCTCCATGGCCAAGATACCCTTATTGATTCTCAACTGTCACACACAGGTGTGGGGCCGGCCTGTTCCACGTCTCCACCCCTCCTCTTGCCGTGTTTCCCCAGAAATGAGACCTAGCTGGACGATCAGCTCTAATGTGGCTTTTGGAGCAAAAAATAATATAAGACCTCATCTTATTTTACTATAATATAAGACCGGGTCTTATATAATACAGTGGTACCCTGGTTTTCGAACATCTATATTGATGAACATTTTGGTTTACAAATGCCATAAATTTTATGGATCAATGGTATCATTAGATAGTAAAATTCATGCTAAATTTGCATTTTTAGGGGTTGATTTTAAAGGTTTGGAATGGATTAATCCATTTTGCATTACTTTCAATGGGGAACCGTGCCTCAGTTTTTGAATATTTCAGAACTTGAACGGTCTTCCAGAATGGATTACATTAGAAAACCAAGGTACCACTGTATAACATAACATAACATAACATAACATAACATAACATAACATAACATAACATAACATAATATAATATAATATAATATAATATAATATAATATAATGTAATGTAATGTAATATGATATAATATAATATAATATAGTATAATATAATATAATATAATATAATATAATATAATATAATATAGGGTCTTATATTAATTTTTGCTCCAAAAGGCACATTAGAGCTGATTGTCCAGCTAAGTCTTATTTTTGGGGAAATGCAGTAGTATCAATGAGGCTTCTTCTTTATATTCTGAGTTATAGGACTTTTGTTTAGCTAGACTTCAGATGGTTCTCCAGGTTGATTTTTTTAATAATGTAGTTGTAATTTTGATGTGGTCATAGGAGATGCCTTCTTGGATCCCCCTCCTGAATCTTTTAAATTCTTAAATTGTTGATTAATTTGCATTTGCACCAATATTGCATGAGAAGGCTCATCACTTTAAGCAAATATTGTATATTACATTTTTTAAATCATTGTTAATATTATGGTCAACATGTTATTTCTATTTGTATTGATTTGTTCTTTTTTCAGGGAGGTAGCCAAAAGGATGTGAAAGAGAACAGAATAAAATTTAATACAATGTGCGTATTTTGTTTTAGCCCTGTTTATTCATCATTGATTTACCATGTATTTAATGAACTTCCATGTCACCATTTTCTATCTTGAATTAGCATATGTACATCATACTAAGCTAGAGTCTTTAAGAAACTCATAGTCTATTTGTAGAAATGGTATGTTAACAGGTAATTATAGCACATTGAGATAACTGCCAAGAATATTTAGAAAGTTCTTTGAGAACACAAAGGAAGAAAGCAATAACTGGAGCCAGAGCATGGAGAGATTAGGCTTCCTAGAAAAAAACAAAACAAAACAAAACAAACAAAAAAAAACATTTGAACTTAAACTTGTTCCCAAGATTGCTTGATATATAAGTGCAGGCATGGAAGGATGTTTCAGAATAAAGAAGAGAATGTACACATCTTGGAATGATGAAGGAAATAGTGTGTTCAGAGAACTGTAAAGAGGCCAGTATGATTGCAATATGGAGTTCATTTTGGTGAGTGAGAGAGAATGAATTTAGAAAATTGAATTGTGATCAGATAGTGAAGGATGAGTCTTTTAATCTCTGACCCATAACATAACATTTTAATGAGGACAAGCATTTCAATTGTATGTTTCCATAGCATCATGAATATTTCTTCTCATAACACTTATTACATTATTCATTACTGGTTAGTTTCATTGTCTTTATGCTATACTATCCATAAGGGCAAGGAGTGTATCTGTCAGACTTACTGTCATATCTCCAGTTCTTAGCACAGTGCATATTTAATGAAAGAATGAATGAATGAATGAATGAATGAATAGACTTTATAATGCAGGCATCAAGGACTTATTGCAGCAAGGATTTGTTGAAGAAAACAAATAACTACATATAAAATTAATTATAAATAAATTTATGTAAATAATGTTATGGTGCATTGAAGAGTGGCAGCCAAAAAGCTATGTCTAAGTTCTAACCCACAGCACCTGTGAATGTGACCGTATTTGAAAATAGAATCTTTGCAGATATACTTAAAGATCTCAAGATGAGTTCATACTAGATTTAGGTTGGGCCATAAATACAAGAACAGGTGTGCTTATAAGAGAAAAGAGAGGGAAATTTTAGACATAGGCACATAGGAAAGGACATATGAAGATGGAGGAAGAAATTGGAATTTTGATGCCACTAACCAAGGAATGCCTGGAGACACCAGAGGGTGGAAAGGGCAAGGTGATATACTTCCCTAAAGCCTTAATGAGAAGCATAGCCCTGCCAACACATTGATTTTGGACTTTTGGTCCCTAGAATTGTAAGAGAATAAATTTCTCTTGTTTTGAACCACCCAGTTAATGGTTATTAGTTACAGCATGCCTAGGAAACTAATACAGATATCTAATATTATTTAAATTCAATTATATATGTTTAATAGCTAGGCAATAAAAATAAGAAGTAGAATTTAAAAAAAAAGAAAAGTCTGAAGATAGTTTAAGAATTAAGGAGGGCAGTTATTGTTAATGGACCAGGTTGTAAGTGATGGGAGACAAACAAGTCTGCAGCAAGGGAATACATCTTGTATATTCAGAAGGTAGAACTTATAAATATTTTGGATTTGTGGGGGACAGGGGGATAAGTAACTGAGAGAAGATAAAAATGAAACCCAGGTTTTTCACACAAGCAATTTGTTGACTGGTCATTTTGTTAATAGAAATAAAAAATGCAAACGGAATCATGGATTTGGTAAATCTGTACTTTAGACTGAGGTATTCTTTGTCATGTGTGGCTAGGGAGATATCTTCTCCCTTAGATTAGTAATCAGATAGTTAATTATACAGAGAATTCATAATATTGGAACTAAGAAGTCTCCCATTCTTTGCCTAGGGACTCTTTGTACAAGTTGGCAGACACTCTTAACAGTCAGCCAGAAAGTTAACAATTATAACTTAGCCCTCACTTCCTGCTTGTACAGACTCAGTGTCTGCCTGAGGGGAGGGGTGTTTAGCACTTTCTCAGGTCTTTCTTGAGCATGCACACAGTCATGACGTGCTCAGCCCTACGTGTCATCATGACCTTCTAGGTATCCAGGAATATATCTGAACTTTTCAAAGACTCATACAGACAATTTATTCCCCAGCTTTTCCTTTTAAGATTTTTGGTTAGGCTGTGTCCGGTAGTACTCTGATTTGGTCTGTCACTGGCTTCTGGTTGTATGGGTTCTGGTGTCTCTTGGGTGGGGCTCCCACTCAGGGCTGTTTCATCCCTGTCTGTTACTGGGCTGCGGCTACCTTGTAGGTGTCTCAAAGCTGTATGCTGTTGGCTGCTGCCTGTGCTTGACATGGAGTCATGTGGGGGTGGTCTCTATGAACTGAGGCTGGCCACTACCAATATTGGTCCTGGGGCAATGTAGCAAAAGTCCCAGACCCAGTACGGCCTATTGCTAACTTACAGTTGCCTGTAAGTCCTAAGTATTGAAAGAGGCTCTTTAGGAGCATGTGTCTGACTATTTGACACAGTGTTGAGAGTGCCCTCAGCTTTGTTGCACTGCCTGGGCAGGATGGAGTTCAAGTGAGTTACGAGATGTCATTGGTGGTTTTTAAGATGTCAAAGCAGATCTAGATCTTATGCCAATGTCTGGCCTGTGACACCTTTGTACAATATCCCAAGGGCACTACACACAGCCTTCACCTCAATATAACAAATTCCCAAGAGCTGCACTTGAGTGGCTGTGGTGCATATTTGGGGTCACTGAACACCACAAAGATGACCCCAGGGCTCCACAGACCATCTGGTGTTGTAAAAAAAAGTCTTTTCCACAGATTGTGGGGTTGTGTTCCATCACCCAAGCACCCAGAGTGACCCTGGCAATGCAGCTGTAGGTGGGTAAGATGGTGTTACAGGTGGGTAAAGGCTGCGCTCAGTGGTTTCCACAAATTCAGTATAGTCTCAGCTCCTGGACCAGTACTAGGACCTTGTCCACTTTGCAAAGCAAAAACAAGGCAGGGCAAACCGACAACACCAAAAAACAAATACACCTCCACAAAAACTTGATAAACAAGGATCGGACAGGAGAAACAAAAATATATGAAAGAGACAAAAACAGCAGAACAATATGGAAAAACAGTAACTAAAGCAATAACAAGACAAACAAATATGGGAAACAACAAAAAGAAAACACATGAATGAAAAAGAACAAATAGTTCTGCATTACATCATCTATAAATCCCATTGTGTGTTCACCACACAGAGTCAGTTCTCCTTCCATCACCATATGTTTGATCCCCCTTACCCTCATCTCCCTGAAATCTATGTAATTTTACTAACAATTGTCACCCCAATAAATTTTAAAAAAATAAATAAAAAAAGAAAAAGAACAAATAGGAACAGAAAAGATAAGAGAAAGTAAAGCAGAAAAAAAGGTAAAAAGAAAAATGAAAAATGGTAATAATAACAAAAAAATTAAAAAGGGGGGAGGAAGAAAAAAGAGAAGGACTAAAGGAAAAGAAAAGAAAAACTGGATATCATCAAAACGGCGGTGTGAGGTGAGCCTCTGTAAAGCTCCACTGGAATTTACAACTAATTGAACAAAATAACTCCACAAAGGACTCTGCACAGCAGACAGGCAAGACGAAGAGGCACACTACTGAATTCACCTAAAGGTGGGCGAATCGCGCGAGTGGGGGAGGAGGGAAGGGAGAGGTGCAGACACGGAGCCGAGCCATGCAGATGCAGGGCAGAGACCTAGATCAATGCTCCGAGCTGAGGTCGCTGCATCCTGGAACTATGGAAACTGCGGGAGAGGGAAGAACTGTAATTGCTAGGGTTCCGCTTATGGCGCGCAGGGCTGAGGAGGCAGCAGGTAACATGGCTGAAACCAATGCTCACAGAAGTGACCTCAAAGAAAAGATTAAGGGAAGAAGGCTGAAAACGGTGGTTTAAGCCCTCACTGCTGAGCAGAGAATGGAAGCATTAGGCACTGAGATTAGCGGTCCCCTCCTTACCCTCCCAGAGCTCACCCCACCCCCACCTGCCCAGTGCGAGAAGCGAAACAGTAGCAGTGTCAGATCAAAAGAACAGACTATTTGCTGTTCTGAGATCTGTGGACCACAGACACAGATTCACAGCCCAACTAGTTCTGGGAAAGGGGAGGGAGCTGTGGAAGCAGGACCGGCTGTGGTGTTGGTCGCCATCATTGCTGTGGGCCACCTCTCAAAACTCACCCCGCCTCTGGCCCCACCTATATGGGTGGAACCCTGCAGGAGTAACAGAATTCATGAAATATACGGGCTCTGAATCTGGTGCAGGAAGAGCTTTGGAACATAAAAAGCTCTCTGCATACACACCCAGACACTGCACCCTGTGACCCAGGTGAACTATTAATAGAGGAGAAGTCCATCTCCCAGGGAATCCCACGATTGTGTGAGAAACTGGAATAGTGCAGAGAAAACATAGAACTACCATGTGAGAGAGAAAAAGAAGGCTGCATTCGGAGAGAAAATAAAACACTCTACCAACAAATACTGGAAAAAAAAAAGAGAAAGACCACTTCCTATCAACCTGTTGCAGAAGCCACTCCTGTAGATGTCTAGGAACAGAAATAATAAATCAGTAATTTCCATGAATAACCAAGGCAACAAGACAGCTCAGAAAGAAAATAAAAGGTCTCCAGAAAATGAACTTAAAGATATGGAAATATGTGTCTTAAGTGACAGAGGATTCAAGATTGCAGTTCTGAAAAAACTCAACGAGATGCAGGAAAACACAGAAAGGCAGTTGAATGACTCAGAAACACAATCAAAGAACAACATGAGCATTTTACGAAAGAGAATGAAGTTTTAAAAAAGAACCAAATAGAATTTCTGAAGATTAAGAACTCAATAGAAGAAATTAACAATGAAATAACCATTTTAGGTAGTAGAGTTGACCAGAAGGAGGAAACAGTCAGTGACATCAAGGACAGAAACCTGGAAATGACACGGATGGAAGAAGAAAGAGACTTCAGACTTAAAAGAAATGAAAGAACTTCACAAGAACTTTCTGACTACATCAGAAAGAGCAATATAAGAATAATGGACATACCAGAGGGAGAAGAAAGAGAGAAGGGAAAAGAGAATATATTCAAACAAATTGTTGATGAGAACTTCCCAAACTTGTGGACAGAGCTGGATCCATGAATCCAAGAAGCAAATAGAACACCTAATTACCTCAATCCCAACAGGCCTTCTCGAAGGCACATTGTACTGAAGCTGTCTAAAATCAAGGACAAAGAAACAATCCTCAAGGCAGCCAGGGAAAAGAAGACAGTAACCTACAAAACAAAGCCCATAAGATTATCATCAGATATTTCAGCAGAAACTCCACAAGCCAGGAGGGAGTGGAAACAAATATTCAAACTATTGAAAGAGAGAAATTAACTTCCGGAAAAATGGCGGCGTGAGGTGAGCCTCTGTAAAGCTCCCCTGGAATTTACAACGAATTGAACAACAAAAACTCCAAAAAGGACTCCCTGCACAGCAGACAGGCAATACGAAGAGGCCCACTACTGACTGAAATCACCTACAGGTGGGAGATTCGCGCGAGTGGAGGGAGGAGGAAAGGGAGAAGTGCGCGGAGACGGAGCGCGGGCGCAGGACGCAGACCTCGCTCAGTGTGCCGAGCTCGCTGCTTCCCGGAACTACCGCAGCTGCGGGAGAGGGAGGAACTCGGACTGCTAGGGCTCCGCTTGTGGCCCACAGGGCTGAGGGCATAACATATAACACGGCTGAACCCAACGCTCACGGCAGAGACCTCGGAGAAAACACTGAGGGAAAAAGGCTGAAAACGGTGCCGAGCAGAGAACAGAGCCTTAGGCACTGAGAATAGCCGCCCCCTCCCTCGCCTCCCAGAGCTCGCCCCGCCCAAACCTCGCGGTGCTGGCAGCAAAACAGTAGCAGTGTCAGATCAAAACAACAGAAGTTTTGCTGTTTTGAAAACTGTGGGCCGCAAACACAGATTCGCAGCCCGACTCGTTCTGGCAAGGGGGAGGGAACCATGGAGGCGGGACCGGCTGTGGTGGTGGTCGCCGCCATTGCTCTGGGCCACCTCTCACAACTTACCCTGCCCCTGACCCCACCTATCTGGGCAATTCCCTGCAGGAGTAAACAGAACTGCTGAAACATACGGTCTCTGAATCAGGAGTTGGAAGAGCTTTGGAACATCAAAAGCTCTCCGCATACCCACCAGGACACTGCGCCCTGTGACCTAGATGAACTATTAACAGAGGAGAAGCCCGCCTCTCAGGGAATCCCCCATTGTGTGAGAAGCAGGAATAGTGCAGAGAAAACATAGCACTACCGTGTGGGAGAAGAAAAATAAGTTGCAGTTGGAGAAATAATAAAACATTCTACCAACAAGTACTGGAAAACAAAAGAAACACCGCTATCAATCTGTTGCAGAAGTCACTCCTGTAGATGTCTAGGAAGAGAAATAGTAAACCAGTAATCGCCATGAATAACCAAGGCAACAAGATAGCTCAGAAAGAAAGTGAAAAATCTCCAGAGAAGGCACTTAAAGATACAGAAATATGTGACTTAAATGACAGAGAATTCAAGATTGCAGTTCTGAAAAAACTCAACGAGATACAAGAAAACACAGATAGGCAGTTAAATGAACTCAGAAACTCAATCAAAGAACAGCATGAGCATTTTACGAAAGAGATTGAAATTTTAAAAAGAACCAAATAGAATTTCTGGAGATTAAGAACTCAATAGAAGAAATTAAGAATGAAATAACCAGCTTAGGTAGTAGAGTTGACCAGATGGAGGAAAGAATCAGTGACATCGAAGATAGAAACCTGGAAATGACACAGATAGAAGAAGAAAGAGACTTGAGACTTAAAAGAAATGAAAGAACTTACAAGAACTTTCTGACTCCATCAGAAAGAGCAATATAAGAATAATGGGCATACCAGAAGGAGAAGAAAGAGAGAAGGAACAGAGAATATATTCAAACAAATTGTCGATGAGAACTTCCCAAATTTGTGGACAGAACTGGACCCTCGAATCCAAGAAGCAAATAGAACACCTAGTTACCTCAATCCCAACAGGCCTTCTCCAAGGCACATTGTATTGAAGCTGTCTAAAATCAACGACAAAGAAAGAATCCTCAAGGCAGCCAGGGAAAAGAAGACGGTAACTTACAAAGGAAAGCCCATTAGATTATCATCAGATTTTTCAGCAGAAACTCTACAAGCCAGGAGGAGTGGAACCAAATATTCAAACTATTGAAAGAGAGAAATCATGAGCCAAGAATAATATATCCAGCAAAGATATCCTTTAGATATGAAGGAGGAATAAAGACCTTTCCAGACATACAGAAGCTAAGGGAATTTTCTAATACACGACCTGCACTACAAGAAATACTAAAGGAGGCTATTCGACCACCATCAACAGGGACAATTTGTGGCAACCAAAACTCAAAAAGGGGAGAGTAAAGGCCTGAACCGAATATGGGAATGGAGAAAGTAAGCGTGCTGAAGAAAATGGAATACTCTAAATATCAAACTTTCTTTTACATAAACTTAAGGGTAACCACTCAAAATAAATCCAGAATTGAAATATATACTGAAATAAAAGAAGAAACAGAGGGAAACATCATAGAATACCACCACACAGAAATAATAGACAACAACAAAAAGGCAAAGAAACAATGGAGACACAGCCTTACCAGAAAACTAAAGATAGAATGACAGGAAATCCTCACATATCAATAATCACCCTAAATGTAAACGGATTGAACTCACCAATAAAAAGGCACAGAGTAGCAGATTGGATCAAAAACTAAACCCAACCATATGCTGTCTCCAAGAGACACATCTCAGCTACAAGGACAAGCATAGACTCAAAGTGAAAGGGTGGAAATTGACACTCCAAGCAAATGGTACCCAGAGAAAATCAGGTGTAGCCATAATGATATCAGATGAAACAGACTTCAAGGTGAAAAAGATAACAAGAGACAAAGATGGACATTTCATAATGGTGAAGGGACTGTACAACAAGAAGACATAACAGTCATCAATATTTATGCCCCCAATCAGGGAGCACCCAAATACACCAAGCAACTACTAACAGAACTAAAGGGAGAAATTGACCAAAACACAATTATACTAGGGGACTTAAATACATCATTGACAGCTATGGATAGATCATCCAAACAGAAAATAAATAACGAAATAGTAGCCCTAAATGACACATTAGATGAAATGGACATAATTGACATTTATAGAGCACTTCATCCTAAAACATCAGACTATACATTCTTTTCTAGTGTACATGGAACATTCTCAAGGATAGACCATATATTGGGACATAAAATCAGTCTCAACAAATTTAAGAAGATTGAAATCATACCATGCATATTCTCTGATCACAAGGCTTTGAAATTGGATATCAACTGTAAAAAGAAAGCGGAAAAACACAAATACATGGAGATTAAACAACATACTTTTAAAGAAGGACTGGGTCAAAGAAGAAATTAGAGGAGAGATCAAAAGATACATAGAAACAAATGACAATGAAAATACATCCTACCAAAATTTTTGGGATGCAGCGAAAGCAGTTTTAAGAGGGAAATTTATCTCATTACAGGCCTATCTCAAGAAACAAGAAAACTCCCAAATAAATAACCTCATGTTACACCTTAAAGAACTAGAAAAAGAAGAACAAGTAAAACCCAAGGTCAGCAGAAGAAAGGAAATAATAAAAATTAGAGCAGAACTAAATGAAATAGAGAACAAAAAGACAATAGAAAAAATTAATGTGACAAAGAGCTGGTTCTTTGAAAAGATTAACAAAATTGACAAACCCTTGGCTAGACTTACTAAGATAAAAGAGAGAAGACACTGATTAACAAAATCAGAAACGTAAAAGGGAAGTTATCACGGACACCACAGAAATACAAAGGATCATCCAAGAATACTATGAAGGACTATATGCCACCAAATTCAACAACCTAGAAGAAATGGACAAGTTCTTAGAAACATATAGCCTTCCAAGGCTGAACCATGAAGAACTGGAAAATCTAAACAGACCGATCACCAGTAACTAAATTGAATCAGTCATCCAAAACCTTCCCAAAAGCAAAAGTCCGGGACCAGATGGCTTCACTAGTGAATTCTACCAAACCTTCAAAGAGGATCTAATACCAATTCTGCACAAACTCTTCCAAAAATTGAAGAAGAGACAGTACTCCCTAACTCATTTTATGAGGCCAACATTACCCTGATACCAAAACCTGGTAAGGACAGCACAAAAAAGAAAACTACAGACCAATATCTCTAATGAATACCGATGCAAAAATCCTAAATAAAATTCTAGCAAATCGAATACAACAATGCATTAAAAAGATTATTCATCACGACCAAGTGGGGTTCATCCCGGGCACAAGGATGGTTCAACATCAAAATCCATCAATGTGATACATCACATAAACAAAATAAAGGACAAAAATCATATGATTATATCAATTGATGCAGAAAAAGCATTTGACAAGATACAACATCCATTTATGATTAAAACACTTAATAAAATGGGTATAGAAGGAAAATACCTTAACATAATAAAGGCCATATATGACAAGCCCTCTGCTAATCTCATAATTAATGGAGAAAAACTGAAGCCCTTTGCTCTACGTTCAGGAACACGACAGGGATGTCCCCTATCACCTCTGCTTTTCAACATAGTGTTGGAAGTCCTTGCCAGAGCAATCAGGCAAGAGAAAGAAATAAAAGGCATCCAAATTGGGAATGAAGAAGTTAAATTATCACTCTTTGCAGATGACATGATGCTATATATAGAAAACCCTAAAGACTCCACCAAAAAGCTATTAGAAACAATCAACGAATACAGTAAAGTTGCCGGCTACAAAATCAACGCACAAAAGTCCATTGCCTTCCTATATACTAACAATGAAATCTCAGAAAAGAAATACAAAAACAATTCCTTTTGCAATTGCAGCAAAAAGAATAAAATACCTAGGAATAAACTTAACCAAGGATGTGAAAGACCTATATGCTGAAAACTATAAGACATTTTTGAAAGAAATTGAAGAAGACACAAAGAAATGGAAAGACATTCCGTGCTCATGGATTGGAGAATCAACATAGTTAAAATGGCCATATTACCCAAAGCAATATACAGATTCAATGCAATCCCCATCAAAATCCCAATGGCATATTTTAAAGAAATAGAACAAAAAATCATCAGATTTGTTTGGAACCACAAAAGACCCCGAATAGCCAAAGCAATCTTAAGAAAAAGAACTATAATGGAGGTATCACACTTCCTGACTTTGGCTTGTACTACAGGGCCACAATAATCAAAACAGCATGGTATTGGCAGAAAAACAGACACATAGACCAATGGAATAGAATTGAGAACCCAGAAATAAAACCACATAAATATGGACAGATAATTTTTGACAAAGAAGCTAAAAACATACAATGGAGCAAAGACAGCCTCTTCAATAAATGGTGCTGGGAGAATTGGATAGCCACATGCAAAAGAATGAAACTGGACTGCTATTTGTCACCATGTACCAAAGTTAATTCAAAATGGATCAAAGACTTAAGCATAAGACCTGACACAATAAACTGCATAGAAGAAAACATAGGTACTAAACTTATGGACCTTGGGTTCAAAGAGCATTTTATGAACTTGACTCCAAAGGCAATGGAAGTAAAAGCTAAAATAAACGAATGGGACTATATGAAACTTAAAAGCTTCTGCACAGCGAAAGAAACCATTGACAAAATAAAGCGGCCACCAACTGAATGGGAGTAGATTTTTGCAAACAGTGCCTCCGATAAGGGGCTAGTATCCAGAATATACAAGGAACTCATGCAACTCAACAACAACAACAACAACAAAAAAACCCAATTGAAAAATGGGCAGAGGACTTGAAGAGACATTTCTCCAAAGAGGACATACAAATGGCAAATAGACATATGAAAAAATGCTCAACATCACTAATCATCAGAGAAATGCAAATCAAAACCACAATGAGATATCACCTCACCCCAGTCAGAATGGCTATCATCAACAAGACAAATAGTAACAAATGTTGGAGAGGCTGTGGAGAAAAAGGAACCCTCATACACTGTTGGTGGGAATGCAGACTGGTGCAGCCGTTATGGAAGGCAGTGTGGAGGTTCCTCAAAAAATTACGAATAGAATTGCCGTATGACCCAGCAATCCCTCTCCTGGGTATCTACCAAAAAAATCTGAAAACATTTAGAGATAAAGACACGTGTGCTCCAATGTTCATTGCAGCTTTGTTTACGGTGGCCAAGACATGGAAACAACCAAAATGTCCTTCGATAGATGAATGGATAAAGAAGTTGTGGTACATATACACAATGGAATACTATTCGGCAGTGAGAAAAGATGATATAGGAACATTTGTGACAACATGGATGGATCTTGAGAGAGTAATGCTGAGCGAAACAAGTCAGACAGAAAAAGCAGAGAACCATGTGATTTCACTGATATGTGGTATATAAACCAAAAACAACAAAAGAACAAGACAAACAAATGAGAAACAGAAACTCATAGACACGGACAATAGTTTAGTGGTTGCCAGAGGGTAAGGGGGGTGGGGGGGAGGTGAGGGTAAGGGGGATCGAATATATGGTGATGGAAGAACTGACTCTGGGTGATGAACATACAATGGGATTTATAGATGATGTAATACAGAATTGTACACCTGAAATCTATGTAATTTTACTAACAATTGTCACCGCAATAAATTTAATTTAAAAAAAAAAAAAAAAAAGTGGGCAGAGGACCTGAGGAGACATTTCTCCAAAGAGGACATACAAATGGCAAATAGACATATGAAAAAATGCTCAACATCACTAATCATCAGAGAAATGCAAATAGAAACCACAATGAGATATCACCTCACCCCAGTCAGAATGGCTATCATAAACAAGACAAATACTAACAAGTGCTGGAGAGGCTGTGGAGAAAAAGGAACCCTCATTCACTGTTGGTGGGAATGCAGACTGGTGCAGCCGTTATGAAAGGCAGTGTGGAGGTTCGTCAAAAAGTTAAGAATAGAATTACCATATGACCCAGAAATCCCTCTGCTGTGTATCTACCCAAAAAATCTGAAAACTTTTATACATAAAGACACATGTGCACCAATGTTCATTGCAGCTTTGTTTCCAGTGGCCAAGACACGGAAACAACCAAAATGTCCTTCGATATATGAATGAATAAAGAAGTTGTGGTATATATGCACAATGGAATACTATTTGGTGGTAAGAAAAGATGATATAGGAACATTGTGACAACATGGATGGATCTTGAGAATATAATGCTAAGTCAAATAAGTCAGACAGGGAAAGCAGAAAACCATATGATTTCACTGACATGTGGTATATAAACCAAAAACAACCAAGGAACAAGACAAACAAATGAGAAACAGAAACTGATAGACACAGACAATAGTTTAGTGGTTACCAGAGGGTAAGGGGGGTGGGGGATGGGAAATGAGGGTAAGGAGGATCAAATATATGGTAATGAAAAGAGAACTGACTCTGGATGGTGAACACACAATGGGATTTATAGATGATGTGATACAGAATTGCACACCTGAAATCTATGTAATGGTACTAACAATTGTTACCACAATAAATTGAAAAAGAAAGAAAAGAAAAGAAAAACCACCACCATACCAACAACAACAAAATAAATAAATAAATAATAGTGAAACAAAAGAAAAAAAAGGCTCTCTGCCCACTTTAATCATCAGGTTGGTTGCTCAGCAATAGAGAGTCTGCAGGCAACTGTGCACCAGTTGTGTTGAGGGGAAGGGCCCAGCACCTCATGTGCTGGCCTCCCTCTCAGGCTCATGGTGAGCTGCCCACAATTGGCTGCCGTCGGCTCTGGGGGCGTGCTCACTACCAAAAATCACCACAGGTTTCTGTGGGTTGCAAAAACCCTCTATGGTCTCTGGAGGTGGGTGCCAGGCACCAGGGCCCATGGTGCCCCAGGCAATGCAGCTCTAGGTGGATGCAGCAGGCCCCCGAGGCACCACGGGGTGTGCTCAGTGGCCCCCACCAAGTCCCAGGAGCACGCACTCCTGCACCTGCAAGCAGCCCACACAAATGCCTTGGCCAGATGGCGCTGCCATGCAGCTCCTGGTCCAACACTCAGGAAGACTTGCAGTCTCTGCCTGTCACAATCAGCATCACACAGTCAAGCATAGCAGCCCAACAGCCAGTCACCAGCCTGTGTATAGAGCATATAAAATATATATGTGGATTGAGGTATGCAAAAAAGGTTGTTTACTAGGGACAGGACTATGGCCGCACATGTGTGAGACTGATAAGAGTAAGTGAAAGTGTGGGGACAGAGTCCCAGAGAGAAGTTTCCAGGCTCTGGGCCTTGTGTGGGGAGGTGCTGGCTCGAGTAGTGAATGGCCATCAACTGTGATTGGTTGGCCATTAGCTATAACCAGTTAGCCAATTGGCTGGTGATATATCTGCAGGGCTGCATTGATTGGTTGGTTGGTTGGCAGGCAAAGAAGTGAATGGCGGACTGCGGATCATGTGGCTACTACTGCGTGTGTCTTGCCTGGCGGCCAGAGAGAATATAGTGGTATGACTACCCTATCTATGGCTCTGTGGGTGTTCCTTTTTGACCTCACTATATCCTGCGTTCTTATGTGGGGAGTGGGAGCTGAGACCTCGCATGACACTCCGCACGACAAATGGCACAGCAAGCAGGGTCTCGTGCACGACAAATGGCGCAGCAAGCAGGGTATGACACTGGCCAAAACCTACCGAAGCATGGTAGAACAGTTTGTGCATGTAAAAGTGCAGTTTCAGAAGGCCCGAGAGGAGTTGCACCGGGAATGGGAGGCGCGGTCTGCCTGGGAAAGTTGAGCCTCCAGATAGTACACTTCCCTCCCGGCCATAGAAGGCATCATCTTTCTTTTAGTAATGTGCTGCTGCTGTAGGCTCTGAGGGTTGCGGACATCTTGCACTGAGGCCTCCACCCAATCGGATGCCTGGCATGGTGAGCAAAATTCCGGCCAGGTAGGAATGGAGTCTGACTCTGGGCAGGAGGACATGTGGCCCCCACACAGTGTGTGTTGCCCGGTGGCCGCTGTTCTCAGGAGTTGGACCCCCAAGGAGGGGTGGGAGGACATGGATGGCTCTCCAGCCCGCATGGAGAGGACCCTGCAGGCTATGGCTGAGAGGTTGCAGGAGGAGGAGAAGGCTACAGCCGGCCGCGTAGGCTGGATGTTCCTCACGGCCTTGAGTCTCAACACAGAAAATGCACCTAATGAAATAGCCCAGGTGCCGGCCCAGGTGTCCCTGTTGGAGGCGCTGGAAGCTCCGGTCTGCCTGTTAGAAGAGGGCCCCCACAGTGGAGACTCTGAGGCAAAAGCGGAGGAAGCGAGTGGAGACAATGTAGCTCCTAACCACCAAGCCCGGCCAATCTTGAAACAAAAGGTAAAGCATGAGCAACCTTTGGGCCCTGGGGGCATTGCTGCAGGCAACCCAGCTGTGACTGAGTTCACAACCTACACCGCTTACACTCCCACTGAGTTGCAGGAGCTGGGGAGGCGGTACAGACAGCGCCCTGGAGAGCCAGTCTCGGCTTGGCTACTATGTCTAAGGGATGAGGGAGCAGACAACATTCTCTGCTCCCCAGGCGAGATGGAAAAGATAGTCTTTGTAACAGTGCATCCGTCCCTGCGACAAAGGTTATGGAACTGCCATAGGTTGGCCCAAAACCAGGGCAACCATTCTCTAATGGAGTGGCTCACTGCTGTGGTACGCACAGTATGGAGACAGGCTAGCGACATGCCAGACACTGTGAGTCAATGGCAGTCATGTACGGAACTTACTCAAATCATCCATGAAATGGGTATGAGACACGTTTTCAACCCTAATATGCAGGGGCCAGATGATGAGATTTTTGCAAGCCAGCATGAGAGATCTGGTTTTGGATACTGTACCTGCGAGTGCTTTTGGATCCTTGATCGCCATTCTTACGCTCTATGTGGGGTGACAGATGCATGAATTTACAACTGCCATGGCCACCCTAGGGGATGTTGAAAACCAGAGGCAAAGGAAATTAAGACAGGAGGTCCGAACGGTTGAAACCTGGAAGCCCAAAGCAAAAGTAAAGGGGCAAGGTCGCGGGCTTCAAAGAATAACACGTGCACACATGTGGCGTGATCTGGTGGCAGCAGGGGTCGATCGGGTAAAAATAGACTGACAACCCAATGCACTCTTATTGGAACTTTGGAAACAGTTGCGTCCGGAACAGCAATTCCAGGGAAGTCTAAAGGAGAAGTCTGGGAAAGAGTGACCCGTGTCCCTCCAGGACTTCATGCGGCTGCTTGAGGCCGGCTCTTTACAGCTTGATTAGGGGTGGGGCCAAGGTACCCTGTCAGAGGGGACAAGCAAGGACCAGACGCCCTACGTGGAACTGTCCATACATTGGTCCCCTTCTAATGTGCAGAGGGTTTTAGCCCTAGTTGACACTGGCGCCGACTGCAGTCTTGTTTATGGGAACCCAGAACTGTTTCCTAGACCAGCAATCTGCATTGATGGCTACGGGGTAAAGACTGTGATGGTAAAAGCTGTTTCCTTACCACTGGGTATAGGAAGGCTTCTCCTCATACCTACACAGTGTATGTCTCCCCCGTTCCAGAATATATTCTAGGGGTGAAACATGCTACATGGCCTCAGCTTACAAATGTCGGTAGGAGAGTTCTGTCTCCGGATCTGGGTGGTGAAAGCGGTGACATGTGGGCATGCTCACCACCCACCTCAAGTGTTGCCACAGCCCCGGTGCATGGTTACAGTGTGACAGTACCGCCTGCCAGGAGGACAGTAGGAGATTGGTCCTACAATATTGGAATTAGAGAAGGCACACATTGTGAAGCCGACGCTCAGTCCCTTTAACTACTGCGTGTGTCCCGCCAGGTCGCCAGAGAGAATATAGTGGTGTGACTCCCCTATCTATGGCTCCGTGGATGTTCCTTTTTGGCCTAACCATATCCTGCATTCTTATGTGGGGAACGGGACTAGAGGCCCCCCAGGCTGCTCCGCAAGACAGAAAGTAAACATGTTTATGTCTAGAGCATATACATGAAAGTAAACATGTTTATGTTTATGTGTGAAACTGAGCATAACAAAACTAAGTGATAAACACATTCACCAAAACAACTTCTGGTTATCACCTAAGAGGTAAACAACTCCTGGCAAACAACTTCTGGTTATTACTTAAGAGGTAAACAACTCCTGGTAAACAACTTCTGGTTATCACCTAAGAAGTAAACAAGTGTGGGGAGCCATGGTTACAGCTAACTCCGAGCCTTAATAGAATGGCTCGGTTTATGCTTAACCTGTTTCCTCCCCTGAGGCATTGTCTCTGCCTGCACCTGGGGGGAGCTTGCAGGCTGCTGAGGAATGTGGGAGCGGCCAGTTCCCGGACACAGAAGACTGATGGCTATCAGGGTAATTGATAGGATAATTACTTTTGGGAGTTTCAGTGATTTTGTATCCTCTATGTAAAAGTTAAAAATTTACATTTGCTAAGGTAATGCATACTTTCTTTGTTAAGTTGCACGTACTCAAACTGCATATATTGGTGAAGAAGAATAAACTCGGTGCTTCAGCATCACTGGAGACCGATCGATCGCATCATCATTTGTGTGAGTGTCTTTTATTCATTCCCACTCCCCCATTTAGGTACTGATCGACTTGTGGTGGCTGGCTCGCCACACTTGGCGCCCAAACAGGGACCTGAATACAGGGGTAACAGTGAGGAACACCGCATGGCTAGGGCCCGGCTCGTAGAGGAGCTTATTTCAGTGGATGCGCGGGGAGTAAGATACTGTAACATTACCCCTCGGTCGAATGAATGTGTGAATGAGTGATAGTTCCACGACTTCTTGTCACGGAGCTTGCTTGGGCCCTAATCTGCTGTTCCGTTTCTGTCATACGGCATAACGGCGACTGGACTTCAGTCCACCAGTTCGGGGGCTTATACCAAAGCGCCTTAGCCAAGACAGATTTAGTCCCGCGAGGGGCATGGCCAGACGGGCATCTGATTGTTTTCTTTGTTGACTGAAGGGCCGATAAGGGGAAAAATGGGTCACGCGAGCAGCAAGGACCTGTATGTCAGAGGACTTAAGAAGTTGCTTGCTGCCCGTGGCAGTTGGGTGAGCAGAGAACAGCTAGACAAGTTTTCAGAATTTGTAAAAGAAGTCTGTCCATGGTTTCCAGAAAAAGGCACTGTCAGTAAACGTGAGGGCTGCAAGCTAGAGAATGTGAAACAAGCTGGAAATGAGGAAATTCTCCCATCTGCCGCTTCTCCGGCAGAGAGAGAGGAGGGGGAGGGAGCCAAACATACGGAAGGATTTTCTAAGGTTAACAAAGAGCCTGTTTATCAGGAACCTCCGGTCGAGCACTGGGAAGATTTAGACCCTCAGGATCAGGAAAAATTGGAGGATGAGGCAGCCAAATATGATAGGGACAAATACCCTCCGTTGGTGGCTATGGCTCAAGGAGACGAGCAACCTGCAGGCACTGCACTTTCTTTTTCAGATCAGCTAAAGAAGATTCAGGGACAGTTGATAGAACTTAAAGTTGCTGTGGATGGAGGAAATTGTCCTCGGAGTCCCCTGATTCCTTTTAGAGATCAATGGAATCCTCGGGGTAAAGATCCCCCCACAGTTAATCCCTCTGCACCACCTCCTGAGGAGCCCTGTATGTGGGGTCCTCCGCTGCAGCCTCCGCCAGGTTATGTTAAGCCAGGGTCGGACTCTGTTGTGCGCTCCCCTCTTCAAATGGCTTGTGAAGAAGCTCACAAGCAAGGGGAGTCCACAGAGCAATTTGGAGTATATCCTATCTTTGAAAGGCTTGACCAGGCAGGGCGCAGGGTTAGAGAATGGAGGCCATTTCAATGGAAACAATTGAAGGAATTAAAGGAGGCTTGCACACAATATGGTCCTATTGCCACTTTCACCATGGCAATTTTGGATGCCCTGTCTAGTGAAGCTACCCCTGCAGAGGATTGGAAGCATATTGCTCATGCTTGCCTTTCTGGGGGCGACTATCTCTTATGGAAATCAGAGTTTTATGAAAATTGCAAAAAGAAGGCTAATCAAAATGCCCTAAGGCAAATTCCTATCACTTTTGACATGCTAGCAGGAGAAGGCATATATGCTGAATTAAGAAACCAGATGGGCTTTGCAGTGGGAGTTTACGCTCAAACCACTGCAGCGGCAAAAGACGCGTGGCGAAAGTTGCCTGATTCTTCCCGCAAAGAGGAACATGTCTCTCAGATAAGGCAGGGAGCAGATGAGCCTTTTCAGGATTTTGTGGCTCGCCTCAATACAGCCGCGGGGTGGATTTTTGGGCCATCGGCTGCCACTCAGTCTTTCATAATGCAGCTTGCCTATGAAAATGCTAATTCTGCATGCCAAGCTGCTATTAGACCGTTTAGAAAAAAGGGAACATTGTCTGACTATATTCGTTTGTGTTCTGACGTGGGATCCTCTTTTACCCAAGGCATAGCCATAGCGGCAGCGATACAGGGAAAGCCTATGAAAGAAGTACTGTATCAACAGGCAAGGCTCAATGCAGGGAGTCGCTCTGGGGCTTGTTTTACATGTGGAAAATTGGGACATCGAGCTGCCCAATGCCCTCGTAAAGGAGAGTCTGAGAACTCGACCGCTCCTACAAAAAAGCCTCCAGATATATGTCCTAAATGTAGGAGAGGAAAACATTGGGCCAATGAATGCAAATCCAAGACACATAAAGATGGGAAACCCATCCAGGGAAACTGGGTGAGGGGCCAGCCCCTGGCCCCGAATCAACAATGTTATGGGGCACTACAGATCCCAGAACAGATGCAGGGACAGAAAGGGAACGAGCCTCTGAGAGGAAATACATCACAGATTTATTCCGGGCCACTTCAGGCAGTGCAGGATTGGACCTGTGTTCCACCACCAACATCGTATTAACTCCTGAGATGGGAATGCAAGCATTGCCCACAGGGATTTTTGGGCCACTACCACCAAGAACTATAGGTTTATTATTAGGAAGAAGTAGTACCACTATGAAGGGGATTCAAATTTCCCCGGGAGTTATTGATGAGGACTTTACTGGAGAAATTAAGATTATGACTTATTCATCTTCAAATGTTTCAGTTATACCTGCTGGGACTCGCATAGCTCAGCTAATTATTTTGCCTCGTATAAAAATAGGGAAAAATAGGCAAAATCAGAAACGTGGAGACCGAGGATTCGGTTCCTCTGATGCTTATTGGGTTCAAGAAATAAAAAGAGATCGACCTGTTTTGCAGCTTACAATTAGTGGAAAAAGTTTTCAAGGGATTTTAGATACTGGAGCTGATGTATCCTGTATATCTGCTGAGCATTGGCCTTCTAGTTGGCCTATGCGATGCACTAATACAGACTTACAGGGCATAGGTCAGTCTCATTCCCCTAAGCAGAGCAGTGATTTATTGTCATGGCAAGATGAGGAAGGACATCAGGGGACTTTCCAACCATACATTATCCCCGGTCTGCCTATTAACCTATGGGGACGGGACATTATGAGCAATATGGGAGTTTATCTTTTTAGCCCAAGCACTCAAGTAACTCAGCAGATGTTTGATCAGGGCTCCTCCCAGGACAAGGCTTAGGCACTGAGGGACAAGGACGTCAGGAATCTGTTTCGCCTACCCCTAATTTACAAAGAGCTGGTTTAGGATATTTTCCCCAGGGGTCATAGATCTACCTGTACTCCACCAAAAAACTGCAGAAGCAATAACTTGAAAATCTGATATGCCTGTGTGGATAGATCAATGGCCCCTTACTCAAGAAAAAATATTAGCCACTCAAGCGCTAGTACAGGAGCAGCTTGATAAGGGCCATGTAATTGAATCTACGTCGCCCTGGAATTCACCCATTTTTGTAATTAAGAAAAAATCGGGGAAATGGAGATTGTTACAGGATTTGAGAAAAGTAAATGAAACTATGGAAGTTATGGGTGCTCTCCAGCCAGGATTACCTCATCCTTCTGCTATTCCAAAGGATACCTATAAAATAGTGCTAGATCTGAAAGACTGCTTTTATACTATACCACTCCATCCCCAAGATTGTAAGAGATTTGCTTTCAGTATTCCTAGCCCGAACTTCCAGGAGCCTATGAAAAGATATCAATGGCGAGTCCTTCCCCAAGGTATGGCTAATAGCCCCACCTTGTGTCAGAAGTTTGTTAGTGAAGCAATTGATAACACCAGAAAACAATTCCCTTCTCTGTATATCATTCATTATATGGATGACATCTTGTTGGCTTGTAAGAAAGAAGGGTTGTTAGCTTGCTTTGCAGATATGAAGAAGAACCTTCTGGACTCAGGTCTTATTATTGCACCTGAGACAGTACAGAGAAGTGAGCCTTAATCTTATTTGGGATTTCAGTTGTTTGCTCAGCATTTCGCCCCACAAAAAATAGAGCTTAGGAAAGATCATCTTAAATCTCTTAATGATATTCAAAAACTGTTGGGAGATATTAATTGGCTGCGCCCTTCTTTGGGATTAACTACTGGAGATCTTAAACCACTGTTTGAAATTTTAAAAGGAGATTCTGATCCGACCTCGCCCAGGTCTCTTACTGAGCCTGCATGGAAGGCTCTTTCTAAGGTTGAGGAAGCCATTCAGCAACAGCATGTTTCTTTTTTAGATTATTCTAAACCTCTATATGTGTATGTTTTGGACACCAAGCATACACCCACAGCAGTGTTGTGGCAAGAAGGGCCACTTAGATGGATACACCTCCATGTGGCTGCTCAAAAGAATCTTACTCTTTATTATGAATTTGTGGCCAGTTTAATTCAGGAGAGCCACTTGGAAGCTCGAAAATATTATGGAAAGGAGCCAGATTCTATTGTTATCCCTTTTACAAAAACACAGATTCAAGGCCTGATGCAGTTTACAAACATTTTTCCTTTTGCATTGGCTAATTTTGTGGGGACATTGGATATTCATAATCCTAAGCATAAATTGCTTCAATTTTTTCAACATCATGATCCAATTTTCCCTTCAATAGTATCACATGCTCCTCTTCCTGCTGTAACAGACAATGGCTCAGGTTATACCAGCAAAAAATTTTCTCTATTTTGCCAGCAATTTTCGATCAATCATGTTACTGGCATTCCTTACAATCCCCAAGGACAAGGGATTGTTGAGCGCACTCATGGCACTTTGAAAGTCAATTTGCATAAAATAAAAAAGGGGGAGTTATATCCCCTGATGCCTCATAATTATCTGTCTCATTCTCTCTTTATTCAAAATTTTTTGACCTTGGATGCCCATGGCAAGAGTGCTGCGGAGCGCTTTTGGCATCCTTCCACTGCCCCTCAGGCTTTGGTCAAATGGAAAGATCCACTTACGGGCTCTTGGCAAGGCCCAGATCCAGTCCTCATGTGGGGACGAGGACATGTATGTGTTTTTCCACAGGATGCAGAAGGCCCCTGGTGGCTGCCAGAACGATTGGTGCGACATGTGGAACCTCTACCTATTGATGACGCTGATAACCCTCAGCAATGCAGGAGACGACCAGACGTATTGGGCCTATGTACCTGATCCACCAATCCTCCACCCTGCTGTGTGGGACGGTCCTGAGATTCCAGTCTATGTTAATGACACCCATGCCTTAGGATTGCCCTCTGATGGACATATGAAACAGTATCTGGAAAGGAATTTCACTTATAATGGTATAGGAATAGGTTTGCCTATTTGTATTGCAAATAATAGGTCAACATCTGGGTGTTTGCGTAGTTCTCCTGTCACTATGCACATTAATGACTCTTTAGTTGGATGGACTGTTCGTCTTAATATGCTAGGCGATTGGTCAGGAGGACGCAGAATAAATCTGCCCGTCCCTCCATCACGTCCATCTTGCAATAAAAGATTGAAATTAAATATTGAGACTGTCCCATGGAGAGACTGTCCTGGCAATGATCCTGTTCGTTATGACATTCCTGGAACAGGCAGATACATCATTGACTGGTCGAGAAGTAACCGGTCAGGATGGGCCCGAGAACTGACTTCTGGACTTTGGAATTCTGGCACACAATATCAGCAAAATTCATTATGGAGACTTATGGGAGTAATGGATGAGGTTGTTCAAATAGTTGAGTTCTGTAAATCAGGCACTCCCTGCAGTCATGTGAGTGTCTTGAAAGATGGGACTAGAGATTGGACTACTGTTGCTAAGACTGTTAATATATCTGCTTGTGTTCCTTCCATTATGCACTTTTGATTGGAAATGTTAATGTACACTTTATAGGAAATCAATTTAATGTATCCTGTAGTAATTGTTCTTTAGCAAATTGTATTTCTTGGGTACCATTAGGAACTCATGTTATGATACTTAAACAACCATCTTTTGTTATGCTTCCTGTTAATATTTCTGGGCCTTGGTATGCTGAAAGAAGTTTGCAGATTTTTAAAGAAATTGAGTATGCTTTGAGTAGGCCAAAGCGGTTTATTGGACTTCTACTTGCAGGAATTATGGCTTTGGTTACTATAATTGCAACTGCTGCTACAGCAGCTGTGGCTCTTTCTCAGACTATTCAAAATGCTCATTATGTTAATACTCTTTCAAAAAATGTTACTTTGGCTTTAGGGACCCAAGAAGCTATTGATGAGAAATTAGAGCAAAAGGTGAATGCCCTTTATGATACAGTTCAGTATATGGGAGATGTGATTCAGGGTATGAAAGTTAAATCTCATTTAGAATGTCATTCAGAATATCATTGGATATGTGTTACTTCTAAAAAATATAATAATTGTCAATATGATTGGAATCGGGTTCGTTTACATCTTCAAGGAATTTGGCATGATGCTAACCTATCTTTAGACATGTTTCGGCTTCATGATGAAATTCAAAGTATGAGAGAAGCTGAACCCTTGAAATTTGATGCAGCTCAGCCTGCTTCTGAGTTCGTTGATGTTCTTAGGAGTGTTTTGCCCTCTATGCCTTATATTACCCATTCTGTTATGATATTTCTTACATTGGGCATCTGTGTCTGTTTGGTTTTGTGCCTACTCCCCATCCTCATTAGATGTTTCATCAGCAAGATGTTAGACTTACGAGCTGACATCCATCAGCTTGAGCTTAAGGCGAAGCCTTAAGCCTCTCTCCCCCATGCATTTAGAGGGACGGGTTAGTCAACGACGGGTAAATACTTGGAAGCCGCTTCAACACCTAAGACAGGGCTTGCATGATGAAATATGAGTACCAAAGACGGGTAAGTTGAGGCAGGCGTCCTGGGACACCAAAGACAGGCACTGTCACCTCGCCATCCTGGCTGGATGGATTTTGTTCCTATAAAATAAAAAAGGGGGAGATGTGGGGAGCCATGGTTATAGCTAACTCCCAGGCTTAATAGAATGGCTCGGTTTATGCTTAACCTGTTTCCTCCCCTGGGCATTGTCTCTGCCTGCACCTGGGGGGAGCTTGCAGGCTGCTGAGGAATGTGGGAGCGGCCAGTTCCCGGACACAGAGGACTGATGGCTATCAGGGTAATTGATAGGAGAATTACTTTTGGGAGTTTCAGTGATTTTGTATCCTCTATGTAAAAGTTAAAAATTTACATTTGCTAAGGTAATGCATACTTTCTTTGTTAAGTTGCACGTACTCAAACTGCATATATTGGTGAAGAAGAATAAACTCGGTGCTTCAGCATCACTGGAGACCGATCGATCGCATCATCATTTGTGTGAGTGTCTTTTATTCATTCCCACTCCCCCATTTAGGTTCTGATCAACTTGTGGCGGCTGGCTCGCCACAAACAAGTCCAAGGAAAAGAGGATAAAAGCAGAACTCCAGAGCAATGTTGTGAGAAGTCTGAGTCTGACTGGGCACTCTGGCTAAGACCCTCTGCAAGGTGCAAGCCGCAATATCGGGACTCTTGGAAGTTCTTTCTTGCAAGATCAGCTCACCTCAGACCCGTTGTGGGCCCAGTCACCTCTCCTGGACCAGGAACCTTCTCCATTCTCATTGACTCTGGAACTTGGTTCGTTATTCTATTCTGTATAACCTTCTGTGCTTACCAGAGCACTGGCCTGTGGAGGGACATTGGCTCCCAAATAAAGCTGTGTTACTCACTCTATTTGAACGTGTATGCAGGGACTTTGTTCCCCACTTGTGTCACAAGTACCTCGGAGGAACCTAGAATGCTGCCTAAGGGTTAATGTCCCCTTGACTTTGCAGAAGAGACTGAAATGTAATGACTGCCCTTACAAGTGCTTACAACACCCTGGCACTGATGCACAAGCCGTATGCAGAGCTGGGACACAAGGCACCATGTGCACACATAAGTGCATGTCTACACCGATTCCACCAGACCAATGCAGTCCCAAATCTGACCCTCTGTGGGAGAGTTTAACCTTGAAAAAATGGGGCAGTCCTGTATACCACTCACGTGTAAGCTCCACACAGGTTGAAAAATGGTTCCAAAACCTCCAGCTCTTGTGCACAAGCACTCAGTTTAGTCCTTCTCCACGGGTTCCTGGGCCCCCACCCACGGAGTCACTCCTTCCGCCAGGGGCCAGGTGTTTTGTTTTCTTTTATTTATTTATTTATTTTTTAAAATTAAATTTATTGGGGTGACAATTGTTAGTAAAATTACATAGATTTCAGGTGTACAGTTCTGTATTACATCATCTATAAATCCCATTGTGTGTTCATCACCCAGAGTCAGTTCTCCTTCCATCACCATATATTCGATCCCCCTTACCCTCATCGCCCACCCCCCACCCCCCACCCCCCTTACCCTCTGGCAACCACCAAACCATTGTCTGTGTCTATGAGTTTCTATTTCTCATTTGTTTGTCTTGTTCTTTTTTTGCTTTAGGTTTATATACCACATATCAGTGAAATCACATGGTTCTCTGCTTTTTCCATCTGACTTATTTCGCTCAGCATTACACTCTCAAGATCCATCCATGTTGTCACAAATGTTCCTATATCATCTTTTCTTACCGCCGAATAGTATTCCATTGTGTATATATACCACAACTTCTTCATCCATTCATCTATCGAAGGACATTTTGGTTGTTTCCATGTCTTGGCCACCGTAAACAAAGCTGCAATGAACATCGGAGCACACGTGTCTTTATCTTTAAATGTTTTCAGATTTTTTGGGTAGATACCCAGGAGACGGATTGCTGGGTCATATGGCAATTCTATTCGTAATTTTTTGAGGAACCTCCACACTGCCTTCCATAATGGCTGCACCAGTCTGCATTCCCACCAACAGTGTATGAGGGTTCCCTTTTCTCCACAGCCTCTCCAACATTTGTTACTATTTGTCTTGTTGATGATAGCCATTCTGACTGGGGTGAGGTGATATCTCATTGTGGTTTTGATTTGCATTTCTCTGATGACTAGTGATGTTGCGCATTTTTTCATATGTCTATTTGCCATTTGTATGTCCTCTTTGGAGAAATGTCTCTTCAAGTCCTCTGCCCATTTTTCAATTGGGTTGTTTGTTTTTTTGTTGTTGAGTTGCATGAGTTCCTTGTATATTCTGGATACTAGCCCCTTATCGGAGGCACTGTTTGCAAAAATCTTCTCCCATTCAGTTGGTGGCTTCTTTATTTTGCCAATGGTTTCTTTTGCTGTGCAGAAGCTTTTAAGTTTCATATAGTCCCATTCGTTTATTTTAGCTTTTACTTCCATTGCCTTTGGAGTCAAGTTCATAAAATGCTCTTTGAACCCAAGGTCCATAAGTTTAGTACCTATGTTTTCTTCTATGCAGTTTATTGTGTCAGGTCTTATGCTTAAGTCTTTGATCCATTTTGAATTAACTTTGGTACATGGTGACAAATAGCAGTCCAGTTTCATTCTTTTGCACATGGCTATCCAATTCTCCCAGCACCATTTATTGAAGAGGCTGTCTTTGCTCCATTGTATGTTTTAGCTTCTTTGTCAAAATTATCTGTCCATATTTATGTGGTTTTATTTCTGGGTTCTCAATTCTATTCCATTGGTCTATGTGTCTGTTTTTCTGCCAATACCATGCTGTTTTGATTATTGTGGCCCTGTAGTACAAGCCAAAGTCAGGAAGTGTGATACCTCCATTATAGTTCTTTTTCCTTAAGATTGCTTTGGCTATTCGGGGTCTTTGTGGTTCCAAACAAATCTGATGATTTTTTGTTCTATTTCTTTAAAATATGCCATTGGGATTTTGATGGGGATTGCATTGAATCTGTATATTGCTTTGGGTAATATGGCCATTTTAACTATGTTGATTCTTCCAATCCATGAGCACGGAATGTCTTTCCATTTCTTTGTGTCTTCTTCAATTTCTTTCAAAAAAGTCTTATAGTTTTCAGCATATAGGTCTTTCACATCCTTGGTTAAGTTTATTCCTAGGTATTTTATTCTTTTTGCTGCAATTGCAAAAGGAATTGTTTTTTGTATTTTTTTTCATGAGATTTCATTGTTAGTATATAGGAAGGCAATGGACTTTTGTGCATTGATTTTGTAGCCAGCAACTTTACTGTATTCGTTGATTGTTTCTAATAGCTTTTTGGTGGAGTCTTTAGGGTTTTCTATATATAGCATCATGTCATCTGCAAAGAGTGATAATTTAACTTCTTCATTCCCAATTTGGATGCCTTTTATTTCTTTCTCTTGCCTGATTGCTCTGGCAAGGACTTCCAACACTATGTTGAAAAGCAGAGGTGATAGGGGATATCCCTGTCGTGTTCCTGAACGTTGAGCAAAGGGCTTCAGTTTTTCTCCATTAATTATGAGATTAGCAGAGGGCTTGTCATATATGTCCTTTATTATGTTAAGGTATTTTCCTTCTATACCTATTTTATTAAGTGTTTTAATCATAAATGGATGTTGCATCTTGTCAAATGCTTTTTCTGCATCAATTGATATAATCATGTGATTTTTGTCCTTTATTTTGTTTATATGGTTTATCACATTGATGGATTTGAGGATGTTAAACCATCCTTGTGCCCCGGGTTTGAACCCCACTTGGTCGTGATGAATAATCTTTTTAATGCATTGTTGTATTCGTTTTGCTAGAATTTTATTTAGGATTTTTACATCTGTATTCATCAGAGATATTGGTCTGTAGTTTTCTTTTTTTGTGCTGTTCTTACCAGGTTTTGGTATCAGGGTAATGTTGGCCTCATAAAATGAGTTGGGGAGTACTGTTTCTTCTTCAATTTTTTGGAAGATTCTGTGCAGGATTGGTAATAGATCCTCTCTGAACTCACCAATAAAAAGGCACAGAGTAGCAGATTGGATCAAAAAACTAAACCCAACCATATGCTGTCACCAACAGACACATCTCAGCTACAAGGACAAGCATAGACTCAAAGTGAAAGGGTGGAAATTGACACTCCAAGCAAATGGTGCCCAGAGAAAATCAGGTGTAGCCATAATGATATCAGATGAAACAGACTTCAAGGTGAAAAAGATAACAAGAGACAAAGATGGACATTTCATAATGGTGAAGGGGACTGTACAACAAGAAGACATAACAGTCATCAATATTTATGCCCCCAATCAGGGAGCACCGAAATACACCAAGCAACTACTAACAGAACTAAAGGGAGAAATTGACCAAACACAATTATACTAGGGGACTTAAATACATCATTGACAGCTATGGATAGATCATCCAAACAGAAAATAAATAACGAAATAGTAGCCCTAAATGACACATTAGATGAAATGGACATAATTGACATTTATAGAGCACTTCATCCTAAAACATCAGACTATACATTCTTTTCTAGTGTACATGGAACATTCTCAAGGATAGACCGTATATTGCGACATAAAATCAGTCTCAACAAATTTAAGAAGATTGAAATCATACCATGCATATTCTCTGATCACAAGGCTTTGAAATTGGATATCAAGTATAAAAAGAAAGCGGGAAATAACACAAATACATGGAGACTAAACAACATACTTTTAAAGAAGGACTGGGTCAAAGAAGAAATTAGAGTAGAGATCATAAGATACATAGAAACAAATGACAATGAAAATACATCCTACCAAAATTTTTGGGATGCAGCGAAAGCAGTTTTAAGAGGGAAATTTATCTCATTACAGGCCTATCTCAAGAAACAAGAAAAATCCCAAATAAATAACCTCATGGTACACCTTAAAGAACTAAAAAAAGAAGAACAAGTAAAACCCAAGGTCAGCAGAAGAAAGGAAATAACAAAAATTAGAGCAGAACTAAATGAAATAGAGAACAAAAAGACAATAGAAAGAATTAATGTGACAAAGAGCTGGTTCTTTGAAAAGATTAACAAAATTGACAAACCCTTGGCTAGACTTACTAAGATAAAAAGAGAGAAGACACTGATTAACAAAATCAGAAACGTAAAAGGGGAAGTTATCACGGATACCACAGAAATACAAAGGATCATCCAAGAATACTATGAAGGACTATATGCCACCAAATTCAACAACCTAGAAGAAATGGACAAGTTCTTAGAAACATATAGCCTTCCTAGGCTGAACTATGAACTGGAAAATCTAAATAGAGCGATCACCAGTAACGCAATTGAATCAGTCATCCAAAACCTCCCAAAAGCAAAAGTCCGGGACCAGATGGTCTTACTAGTGAATACTACCAAACCTTCAAAGAGGACACAATACCAATGCTGGTCAAACTCTTCCAAAAAATTGAAGAAGAGACTGTACTCCCTAATTCATTTTATGAGGCCAACATTACCCTGATACCAAAACCTTGTAAGGACAACACACACAAAAAGAGCAATATCTCTGATGAATATAGATGCAAAAATCCTAAACAAAATTCTAGCAAATCGAATGCAACAATGCATTAAAAATTATTCATTATGACCAAGTGGGGTTCAATTCCGGAGCACGAGGATGGTTCAACATCCGCAATTCCATCCATGTGACACATCACATAAACAAAATAAAGGACAGAAATCATATGATTATATCAATTGATTCAGAGAAAGCATTTGTCAAGATACAACATCCATTTCTGATTAAAACACTCAATAAAATACGTATAGAAGGAAAATACCTTAACATAATAAAGGCTATGTATGAGAAACCCTCAGGTAATCTCATAATCAACAGTGAAAAATTGAAGCCCTTTGCTCTATGTTCAGGAACACGACAGAGCTGTCCCCTATCACCTCTGCTTTTCAACACAATGTTGGAAGTCCTTGCCAGAGCAAGCAGGCAAGAGAAAGAAATAAAAAGCATCAAAATTGGGAATGAAGAAGTTATATTGTCACTCTTTGCAGATGACATGATGCTATATATAGAAAACCCTAAATACTCCACCAAAAAGCTTTTAGAAAGAAGCAACAAATACAGTAAAGTTGCCTGCTACAAAATCAATGTACAAAAGTCCATTGCATCCACAACATGGATGGATCTTGAGAGTGTAATACTGAGTGAAATAAGTCAGACAGAAAAAGCAGAGAACCATGTGATTTCACTGATATGTGGTATATAAAACAAAAACAGCAAAAGAACAAGACAATCAAATGAGAAACAGAAACTCATAGACACAGACAATAGTTTAGTGGTTACCAGAGGGTAAGGGGGGTGGGGGTGGGAGATGAGGGTAAGGGGGATCAAATATATGGTGATGGAAGGAGAACTGTTTTGCAATTTTAAACATTGCCCCTGGTTCTATAAAACAAGAACATAGAGAGTAACATCTAACTGGAAATCCTAGTTTAACGTTGGTCTTCTATGGCATCATCTCCTATTCTGTGATGATTTAAGTTTCTCCGACTCCATTCTGTGGCTTTCTTGTGATCCAGCAATTATAACTGCATGCAGTATTCCAGGTACAGATGTTCTGTGGTTTCACAACACAGGATATATTTTGGTCTCCTCTGTATAAGAAACAGTCAACAATGACTTTCAAATCCCCATTCTGGGTTTTGATGGATATTTCAGAGCCAATTGTTTAAATGTGATTTTAGATTAATTTTCCCTAAATGCATATGAAACATTTGGAGTCCAAAGGAAGTTGAGCAATTTTATAAGATCTGCTTCACAATATTCATCAGCCAAGTGGATTAGTCATATTAAGTAGATACTTTTGCATTAAGCTGAATGATGATTTTTAACTTAGTTGTTAAAACAGTACATGTAAACCTATTTATAAAAGCAAACCAAAGGAAAGAAAAAGGAAATTTACACACATTATAATATTTTGTAGTTTCCTATATTTGTATAGTAAGCATTCTTAATTGCACAGAAATACCTTTTGTGAGCCAAAAAATCTGGAATCATGCAGCATCAGACCACAATTTTCTTCCTATTTGTGTGAAAATATTAAAATAGGATAACACTGAGTTTGCTAAACAGTGGTAAATTTAAGAAGAGTCTGAGGAAGTCATCCCTTGAAATTTTTCTCACTTTCTTTGAGGCAAAATCCAGTATCATTTACTTTTTTAGTACAGAAAACTATAAGATTCAACTAAGGAGTTGTGGGAAGGAATTGAAGTCTAGGCTGATGTTTAATCAGCTGAGTCAAAACTTTTGCATAGCTTTATCTGCATTAGAGGATAATAAAACAGCCTCCAAATATTATTAAAATAAGAAAGCTAAAATTGTAAGGTGAAAATATTTGTTCCTTTCAGAATACTTGATTATTATATGTTTTGGTATTGGACTATTTTAATGTATTTCTAATTATTCTAGATTTCTCAGATGGATTACAAAAATATATATATTTTCTTACTGCACTTTTTATGATATTCTAAGGGTCTAACCCAAAATATAAGCATAGCTAATACTTTACACATTTATAGGATTGCATTTAAAGTACAATTAAGGCACACATTGACTTATAAAATGACAACTTATTTATAATTTTATAATTTGCAAAACAGCTTCACAAATTTTTAGGTCACTGGATCTTAAAAACCGGCTTATGAATTAAGCAGACTAGGAATAACTTTTGTTTTCCAGGTGAGGCAACTGTGATTCATGATACTCAAACAACTTTTCCGAAGGCGCAAACCACATAGGAAGAAGCCCTAAAAATGAGGGGTCTTCTAATTCTGAGTGCTCTATCTACCACACATTATCTCCATTCCATTCCATTATATTCCATATGCATATGGCTTCCATGGTAATGTATTTTTCTGCTGCTTTGTTCCTTCTTTTCTTTTATCTTTTTTTTCAAGTAATACTAAAAAGGCACATTGTCATTTTTGTCCAGGGAACTCAATGAGAGAGCAGGGACCTCGGGTGGGTTGCTAATGGTTGGAATTGTCTACCCAAAGAGGTCCAAGTCCAAATCCAGGGCTCATAGCAGCCCTATCCTGGTGACTTGCATCTCTCCTCTCACATTTTGGGCTGGTTTACAGCTCAACCTGACTTTAGAGGGACATGAGCTATGACAATTGCATCTGGATCAGAATTCATCATTTTCAATGTCTCCCCACCAGAATAAGTTCACTTGTTAAAAAGTCAGATGTTGGTGCTGTGCAGGTAAACCTGCTGCTCTTCCTTCCATATAATTCCTCTTCTTTATGATTTTTGGCAGGCACCCTCCAGGGCGTCTCAGTGCCCTTCTTTATGAAAAGTCTTTGGGATGGGTCCAAGTTATTCTGCAGACTCCACTGGCTCATGGGCATCCAGCAAGGGAACGTCTGTGTCTCTGTTGCTTTTGTTCCCCTTGTTGGAGTGGGAGAAGGAGTGTAGTTCGCTCTCAGACTCAGCACTGAAGCAAGGGGGTGGCTTCTCTGTGGTCAGTTTTGCAGTGGGGCTCTGGAGCATGTGGGGGGTGGTCAGGGAGGGCAGTCCCTTTTGGGGCCCTGGAAGGGTCAGTGGATGTCCACCTCTGGCTGGAGGTAGGACCCGTTGGAATCCTGCAGCAGATGCTTATATATGATGATGTCATCGATGACTGCATACACGTGGGAGTCACTGTCCTTTCATACTTTCTGAAGCTTTTTTGGCTGCATTAGCAGCTGGGTGTTGACGTTGCCATTGTAGATACCAGTGGCCTGGCCCTTGTTTATCTTATTTTTCTTATTCTTTTTCACAAAGAAAATGGTGAGTACAAGGGCAAACAGCAGTAAGGTGCCACCTCCCATCACTGTGATGAGGACATTAGGCAGGTCCATAGACCTTGGGTTAAGCAACACATGGAAGAGCATGTTCAGCTGCTTGCCACTGACAGGGGTGCAGTTGCAAATGTTGACTCAGAAGCTGTGATGGTGGAAGCTTGGCTTGGGGAGCATCTCCTCCAGGCTGAAGATCTCTTCGGCTTGGGTCCTCTGCTCTTGGATGATCACAAACATGCATGACCAGCAGACTAGGTCATTCCACTCCTTTACGAAGGTCAGGCAGGCCACCTGGTCGCTGGGCATGCTGATGTTCCAGGACACTGAGTTGACAGGCCTCATTCCCAGTTAGGAGTTCTCAGGTAGACCTTGCTTTCCATGTCCGGGGTCACCTTGAAAACATCTTCTTTGAAGTGGAGTATGAAGGACACCATCAGGCCTTGCTTGGAGACCTCTTGTTGGAAGCTGGGGGCAAAAGTGTGCAGGGTCACAGACAAGTTCAACTTCACCTGCATCTGTCTGATGGAGCCTAATGAGCAGAAGAAGCCAAAGTAAAGGTCTTGGCTGGTGCCAGCGCTGGACATGAGGTAGCTGAAGCTACTGTTGCAGATCTGCTCTGGTGTGTCCTGCTGCAACTTCTGGGCTGTCACCAGTGCCAGGGTGAGCCTGTCCTTGAGCACCATCAGCTTCCAAGAAAAGTAATGCAGCTGCACAGGCAACTGAAGGAGGTCCCCGAGCATCTGGAGAAAGTAGGACTTCCTGTGGCAGTAGCGGTTGTCCATGCACCCTGCAGAAGAGGTGCTCATGGTACTCAGGCAGCGAGGAGACTGGAAGGGCATCCTCCCAGCTCTCAAGTCAGCTTGAGGCTTTCTTGCTTTTCTCTTTGGTCTTTCCTCCCCCACTGTCCTCCACTCCTGGCTCCTTGATGCCCTTTTTCTAACTTCCCCTCCTGTTCTCTCATATTCATACTAAACCAGCAGACCAACATCTGGGGCATCTTTAGGGTTGGGAATTTCTTTTTTATCAAGTTCTCTCTTGTGTGTTTGTGTCTTAGATGCTAAGTGCCATGTGGACAGGGCACAAGTTTTTCCTCCATCAAGACCTGTTGCCCACGAGTCCCCATCTGTGGTGAGGCAGTTCTGTGTAGTGACTAGAGTAGGGAATGGAGCTGGGGAGATCTCAGCTCGACTTCTAGCTCTGCAATTTACTAATGGGATAGCCTTTGGCAGGCTGCTTTGTCTCTCATAGCCTCAGCCCCTGTATCTGCAGAGGCCTCAGATCCTGTATCTGCAGAGACTCTAGGAGCATCCATGCGGAAATCATGATGGCCCAGCAGGGAGGTGACTATTGGTTTTGCTGTCCTCCATGCATCACATGTTTATTATGTGACTAGCACATGTCCATGAGTCCCACATGAGAGAAGACAAGTGGGCAGTGAGCGTGGAAAGAGGGGGCATGCGGACCGGAGAGGATGGAGAACACTACATGGAGGAGGAGAGGATTTCACAGGAGGGAGACTTGAGGCTGGACTGAGAAGACAAAAACATGGGCATGAGGAGTACACTGCACTCCTGAAGGGTGTACATTCAAATGGAGGCTACTGGTTCCAGAGGGGGAGTGTTCCTACTCTGCTGCTTGCTTCTTTGTTGCCCTATTGCTCACCCTGCACTGCGGGGGACATTTTTTTTCCCCTTTTTTTATTAGTTTCAGGTGTACAAAAGGATCTGATAGTTAGATATTTAAACCCCTCACAAAGTGATAACCCCCTCCCCCAATCTTTTACCCCTCTGACATCATATATAGCTGTTACAATTCCATTGCCTCTATTCCCTATGCTGCACTCCACATCCTGTGAATGATTATATATATATACAATAGCTGACGTTCATTATTATTCTGCTTCAGCTTCAGGTGTACACTGCAGTGATCAGGCATCTACACCATCCATGAAGTGGACTCCCTAATAAGACAAGTGTCCATTAGATACCCTACAAAATTTGTACAACATTATTGATTATAGTCCCCAAACTGTCTTTCGTATCCCCATGGCAATCTTGTGGTTACCGATTTGTGCTTTCTAATCTCCTGACCTTCACTCATCCCCAACCCCTCCCATCTAGCAACCCTCAGTTTTTTTCTCTATATCTCTGAGACTGTTTCTGATTAGTTTGCTCATTTATTCTATTCTTTAGATTCCACATATAAGTAAGATAATATGGTATTTGTCTTTCACCGTCTGACTTATTCACTTAGCATAATGTTCTCCAGGTCTATCAATATCATTGCAAATGATAAGATTTCATTTTTATTTATAGCTGAGTAATACTCCATTGTATAAATGTACCACAGTTTCTTAATCCAGTCATCTACCTATGGCATTTCAGTTGTTTCCATGTCTTGGCTATTGTGAATAGCGCTGCAATAAACACAGGGGTGCATACATTTTTTCGAATTAGCGTTTTGGATTTCTCTGGACAGATAACTAAGAGTGGAATTGCTGGATCATAAGGTAGTTCCATTTCTAGTTTTTTGAGATACCTACATATTGAATTCCATAGTTGCTGCACTATTCTGCAATCCCACCAAAAGTGCACAAGGGTTCCCTTTTTCCACATCCTCACCAGCACTGGTTGTTTGTTGATTTACTAATGATAGCCTGTTCCTTAATTTTATTAAGAACAAAAACTGTATGGTACATTCACCAAATGCCAAAATTGCTGACTGCTTACAATTTATAACTCTGATTTTAGACAAAACTAAACTTAAAGCTATCAAGGTTAATGAAGATTTTTGCTGATTTTAACAACATTCAAAATGTTTACCAGCTCAATTCTAATATTTAACATATGCCTCATAGTCAAGAAATTACTTCTTTTACCAAACCTCGCATGTAACATGATGAAAGACTAACTTTCTTTTTTCTTTTTTTTTTAATTTATTGGGGTGACAATTGTTAGTAAAATTACATAGATTTCAGGTGTACAAGTCTGTATTACATCATCTATAAATCCCATTGTGTGTTCACCACCCAGAGTCAGTTCTCCTTCCATCACCATATATTTGATTCCAGTTACCCTCATGTCCCACACCCCTCCCCCCTTACCCTCTGGTAACCACTAAACTATTGTCTGGGTCTATGAGATTTTGTTTCTCATTTGTTTGTCTTCTTCTATTGCTGTTTTTGGTTTATATACCACATATCAGTGAAATCATATGGTTCTCTGCTTTCTCTGTCTGACTTATTTCGCTTAGTATTATACTCTCAATATCCACCATGTTGTCACAAATCGTTCTATTCCATCTTATCTTACTGCCGAATAGTATTCCATTGTGCAGATATACCACAACTTCTTTATCCATTCATCTGTTGAAGGATATTTTGGTTGTTTCAATCTCTTGGCCACTGCAAATAAAGCTGCAATGAACATTGGAGCACACGTGTCATTATGTATAAATGTTCTCAGATTTTTTTGGTAGATACCCAGGAGAGGGATTGCTGGGTCATATGGTAATTCTATTCGTAATATTTTGAGAAACCTCCACACTGCCTTCCATAGCTGCTGCACCAGTCTGCATTCCCACCAACAGCATATGAGGGTTCCTTTCTCTCCACAGCCTCTCCAACACTTGTTACTATTTGTCTTGTTGAAGGTAGCCATTCTGACTGGGGTGAGGTGATATCTCATTGTGGTTTTGATTTGCATTTCTCTGATGATTAGTGATGTTGAGCATTTTTTCATATGTGTATTTGCCATTTGTATGTCCTCTTTGGAGAAATGTCTCTTCAGGTCCTCTGCCCATTTTTCAGATGGATTGTTTGTTTTTTTGTTGTTGAGTTGCATGAGTTCCTTGTACATTTTGGATATTAGTCCCTTATCAGAGGCAGGGTTTGCAAAAATCTTCTCCCATTCAGTTGGTTGCCTCTTTATTTTGTCAATGGTTTCTTTTGCTGTGCAGAAGCTTTTAAGTTTGATATAGTCCCATTCATTTATTTTAGCTTTTACTTCCCTTGCCTTTGGAGTCAAATTCATAAAATGCTCTTTGAACCCAAGGTCCATAAGTTTAGTACCTATGTTTTCTTCTATGCAGTTTATTGTGTCAGGTCTTATGCTTAAGTCTTTGATCCATTTTGAATTAATTTTGGTACATGGTGACAGATAGCAGTCCAGTTTCATTCTTTTGCACGTGGCTATCCAATTCTCCCAGCACCATTTATTGAAGAGGCTGTCTTTTCTCCATTGTATGTTTTTAGCTTCTTTGTCAAAAATTATCTGTCCATATTTATGTGGTTTTATTTCTGGGTTCTCAATTCTATTCCATTGGTCTATGTGTCTGTTTTCTGCCAATACCATGCTGTTTTGATTATTGTAGCCCTGTAGTACAAGCTAAAGTCAGGAGTGTGATACCTCCAGTATTGTTCTTTTTCTTAAGATTGCTTTGGCTATTCGGGGTCTTTTGTGGTTCCAAACAAATCTGATGATTTTTTGTTCTATTTCTTTAAAAAATGCCATTGGGATTTTGATGGGGATTGCATTAAATCTGTATATTGCTTTGGGTAATATGGCCATTTGAACTATGTTGATTCTACCAATCCATGGGTATGGAATGTCTTTCCATTTCTTTGTGTCTTCTTCAATTTCTTTTAAAAATGTCTTATAGTTTTCAGCATATAGGTCTTTCCCATCCTAGGTTAAGTTTATTCCTAGGTATTTTATTCTTTTTGCTGCAATTGCAAAAGGAATTTTTTTTGTGTTTCTTCTTCTGAGATTTCATTGTTAGTATATAGAAAAGCAATGGACTTTTGTACGTTGATTTTGTAGCCGGCAACTTTACTGTATTCGTTGATTGTTTCTAATAACTTTTTGGTGGAGTCTTTAGGGTTTTCTATGCATAGCATCAGGTCATCTGCAAAGAGTGACAATTTAACTTCTTCATTCCCAATTTGAATGCCTTTTATTTCTTTCTCTTGCCTGATTGCTCTGGCAAGGACTTCCAACACTATGTTGAAAAGCAGAGGTGATAGGGGACAGCCCTGTCGTGTTCCTGAACGTAGAGCAAAGGGCTTCAGTTTTTCACCATTAATTATGAGATTAGCTGAGGGTTTGTCATATATGGCCTTTATTATGTTAAGGTATTTTCCTTCTATACCTATTTTATTAAGTGTTTTAATCATAAATGGATGTTGTATCTTGTCAAATGCTTTTTCTGCATCAATTGATATAATCATATGATTTTTGTCCTTTATTTTGTTTATGTGATGTATCACATTGATGGATTTGCGGATGTTGAACCATCCTTGTGCTCCGGGGATGAACCCCACTTGGTCGTGATGAATAATCTTTTTAATGCATTGTTGTATTCGATTTGCTAGAATTTTGTTTAGGATTTTTGCATCTGTATTCATCAGAGATATTGGTCTGTAGTTTTCTTTTTTTGTGTTGTCCTTACCAGGTTTTGGTATCAGGGTAATGTTGGCCTCATAAAATGAGTTAGGGAGTACTGTCTCTTCTTCAATTTTTTGGAAGAGTTTGAGCAGGATTGGTATTAGATCCTCTTTGAAGGTTTGGTAGAATTCACTAGTGAAGCCATCTGGTCCCAGACTTTTGCTTTTGGGAAGGTTTTGGATGACTGATTCAATTTCGTTACTGGTGATCGGTCTGTTTAGATTTTCCAGTTCTTCATGGTTCAGCCTTGGAAGGCTATATGTTTCTAAGAACTTGTCCATTTCTTCTAGGTTATTGAATTTGGTGGCATATAGTCCTTCATAGTATTCTTGGATGATCCTTTGCATTTCTGTGGTGTCCGTGATAACTTCCCCTTTTTCATTTCTGATTTTGTTAATTAGTGTCTTCTCTCTTTTTATCTTAGTGAGTCTAGCCAAGGGTTTGTCAATTTTGTTAATCTTTTCAAAGAACCAGCTCTTTGTCACATTAATTTTTTTCTATTGTCTTTTTGTTCTCTATTTCATTTAGTTCTGCTCTGATTTTTGTTATTTCCTTTCTTCTGCTGACCTTGGGTTTTACTTGTTCTTCTTTTTCTAGTTCTTTAAGGTGTAACATGAGGTTATTTATTTGGGAGTTTTCTTGTTTCTTGAGATAGGCCTGTAATGATATAAATTTCCCTCTTAAAACTGCTTTTGCTGCATCCCAAAAATTTTGGTAGGATGTATTTTCATTGTCATTTGTTTCTATGTATCTTTTTATCTCTTCTCTAACTTCTTCTTTGACCCAGTCGTTCTTTAAAAGTATGTTGTTTAATCTCCATGTATTTGTGTGTTTTTCTGCTTTCTTTTTGCCATTGATATCCAATTTCAAAGCCTTGTGATCAGAGAATACGCTTGGTATGATTTCAATCTTCTTAAATTTGCTGAGGCTGATTTTATGTCCCAATATATGGTCTATCCTTGAGAATGTTCCATGTACACTAGAAAAGAATGTATAGTCTGATGTTTTAGGATGAAGTGCTCTATAAATGTCAATTATGTCCATTTCATCTAATGTGTCATTTAGGGCTGCTATTTCGTTATTTATTTTCTGTTTGGATGATCTATCCATAGCTGTCAATGATGTATTTAAGTCCCCTAGTATAATTGTGTTTTGGTCAATTTCTCCCTTTAGTTCTGTTAGTAGTTGCTTGGTATATTTTGGTGCTCCCTGATTGGGGGCATAAATATTGATGACTGTTATGTCTTCTTGTTGTATAGTCCCCTTTACCATTACGAAATATCCATCGTTGTCTCTTGTTATCTTTTTCACCCTGAAGTCTGTTTCATCTGATATCATTATGGCTACACCTGATTTTCTCTGTGTACCATTTGCTTGGAGTGTCAATTTCCACCCTTTCACTTTGAGTCTATGCTTGTCCTTGTAGCTGAGATGTGTCTCTTGGAGACAGCATATGGTTGGGTTTAGTTTTTTGATCCAATCTGCTACTCTGTGCCTTTTTATTGGTGAGTTCAGTCCATTTACATTTAGGGTGATTATTGATATGTGAGGATTTCCTGTCATTCTATCTTTAGTTTTCTGGTAAGGCTGTGTCTCCATTGTTTCTTTGCCTTTTTGTTGTCTATTATTTCTGTGTGGTGGTATTCTATGATGTTTCCCTCTGTTTCTTCTTTTATTACAGTATATATTTCAGTTCTGGATTTTTTTTTGAGTGGTTACCCTTAAGTTTATGTAAAAGAAAGTTTGATATTTAGAGTATTCCATTTTCTTCAGCACACATACTTTCTCCATTCCCAAATTCCGGTTCAGGCATTTACTCTCCCCCTTTTTACGTTTTCATTGCCACAATTTGTCCCTGTTGATGGTGGTCGAACAGCCTCCTTCAGTATTTCTTGTAGTGCAGGTCGTGTATTAGAAAATTCCCTCAGCTTCTGTATGTCTGGAAAGGTCTTCATTCCTCCTTCATATCTAAAGGATATCTTTGCTGGATTTATTATTTTGGCTCATAATTTCTCTCTTTCAATAGTTTGAATATTTGTTTCTACTCCCTCCTGGCTTGTAGAGTTTCTGCTGAAAAATCTGCTGAAATTCTAATGGGCTTTCCTTTGTAGGTTACTGTCTTCTTTTCCCTGGCTGCCTTGGAGGTTCTTTCTTTGTCGTTGATTTTAGACAGCTTCAATACAACGTGCCTTGGAGAAGGCCTGTTGGGATTGAGGTAATTAGGTGTTCTATTCGCTTCTTGGATTCGAGGATCCAGTTCTGTCCACAAGTTTGGGAAGTTCTCATCAACAATTTGTTTGAATGTATTCTCTGTTCCCTTCTCTCTTTCTTCTCCTTCTGGTATGCCCATTATTCTTATATTGCTCTTTCTGATGGAGTCAGAAAGTTCTTGTAGAGTTCTTTCATTTCTTTTAAGTCTCAAGTCTCTTTCTTCTTCCATCTGTGTAATTTCCAGGTTTCTATCTTCGATGTCACTGATTCTTTCCTCCATCTGGTCAACTCTACTACCTAAGCTGGTTATTTCATTCTTAATTTCTTCTATTGAGTTCTTAATCTCCAGAAATTCTATTTGGTTCTTTTTTAAAATTTCAATCTCTTTCGTAAAATGCTCATGTTGTTCTTTGATTGTGTTTCTGAGTTCATTAAACTGCCTTTCTGTGTTTTCTTGCATCTCGTTGAGTTTTTTCAGAGCTGCAATCTTGAATTCTCTGTCATTTAAGTCACATATTTCCATATCTTTAAGTTCATTTTCTGGAGACTTTTCACTTTTTTTCTCCGCTGTCTTGTTGCCTTGGTTATTCATGGCAATTACTCATTTATTATTTCTCTTCCTAGACATCTACAGATGTGGCTTCTGCAACAGATTAATGGAAGAGTTCTTTCTTTGTTTTCCACTACTTGTTGTTAGAATGTTTTATTTTCTCTCTGACTGCAGCCTTTTTTTCTCTCTCACATGGTATTAATATGTTTTCTCTACACTATTCCTGCTTCTCACACAATGGGGGGTTTCCCTCGGAGATGGGCTTCTCCTCTGTTAATAGTTCGCCTGGGTCACAGGGTGTAGTGTCCGTGTGGGTATGCGGAGATCTTTTGAAGTTCCAAATTTCTTCCTGCACCGGATTAAGAGCCCGTATGTTTCAGCAGTTCTGTTTATTCCTGCAGGGATCCGCCCAGATAGGTGGGAACAGGGGCGGGGTGTTGTGAGAGGTGGCCCAGAGCAATGGCAGCGACCACCACCACAGCCGGTCCTGCTTCCACATCTCCTCCCCTTTGTTGGAACTAGTTGTGCTGCGAATCTCTGTCTGTGTTCCACAGTTCTGAGAACAGCAAATATTCTGTTCTTTTAATCTGACACTGCTACTTTTACACTTCCAGTACCGGGCAGGTGGGGGCAGGGCAAGCTCTGGCCAGGTAGGGAGGGGGTGGCTAGTCTCTGTGCCTAAGGCTTCTGTTCTCTCCTCGACAGTGCGGGTTTATGGAGACAGAGCCTGGAGTGTATTTTCCAGGCTCTCGGCCTCACATGGAAAGATTTCCTCTCAGGTAGTAAATGGCCATCAATTGTGATCAAATGGCCATCAGCTGTGGCTAGTTGGCTGTCAGCTGTAACCAGTGAGCCATTTGCCACGTATATAACTGCCATGGGTATGCTAGCAAAAAATGGGGGCTAGCAAGAAGAAAGTAGCTGGCAAGAGTAGATTGCAGTTAGCACGGCAGATTGCAGCTAGCACGTGAGGTTGGTTGGCAGAGAAGTGGACTGCTGGTTGCGGATCGTGTGGTTCCTGCTTCCTGTGTCTCCATACCAGCTGCCAGAGAGAATGTAGTAGTATGACTCCCCTATCCATGGCTCTGTTGGTGTTCCTTTTTGGACTCACCATATCCTGCGTTCTTATGTGGGGAGCGGGACCAGAGACCTCGCATGCCACCCCACACAACACATGGCACAGCGAGCAGTGTATGGTGCTGACCAAAGCTCTCCGAAGGGCGTTGGAGCAGTTTGTGTGTATGAACTCTCATTCTCAGGAAGACCAGGAGGAGCAGCTGCTGGAGAGCTCAACCCTTGTGGTTGGTGGAAAGACATGGACGCTTCCCCAACCAGCATAGGCCGGAGAAACAAAGGTCGTTGGAGCCCTGTGGGCTGGGAAGTTCTTGCTGAGGCAGCCCGGATGCAGGACTTGTCCCAGGAGGAAAGGCTTGCTGAGTCCTCCGTGGGAGATGTGGGTGAGGTCAAGGTTGTCCCTCACCCCCAGGACAGCCCTGGCGAATGACTATGGACCTTTAGGAATTGCCCTCCATTCCTAATTTAATGGACTGCTTGACTATTTGTTTGGGAATATACTACTGTGTAGTGGAACTGGCGGATGTTTTTGTGTATCAACCAGCCGCTCTGGGGAATATGTGAGAAAGACTGGCTATGCCAAGGAAGACTGGCTGTGCCCAGAAAGGCTGGTGGTACCCTGAGAGACCCTGGCTGTGCCCAGGAATTCGGACTGTGCTCAGAGAGAGTAGTGGTACCCTAAGTGGCTGTCGCTGAGCCCAGGAAGTCTAGCTTTGCCCAGAGAGAGTGGCAGTGCCCTGAGAACCCTGGCTGTGTCCAGGAAGTCTGGCTGTGATCAGAGGTAGTGGCAGTGCCCTGAGAGGCCCTGGCTTTGTCCAGGAAGTCTGGCTGTGCCCAGAGAGAGTGGCAGTGACCTGAGAGGCCCTGGCTGAGCCCAGGAAGTCTGTTTGTGCCCAGAGAGAGTGGCAGTGCCCTGAGAGCCCTGGCTGAGTCCAGGAAGTCTGGTTGTGTCCAGAGAGAGTGGCAGTGTCCTGTGAGCCCTGGCTGAGTCCGGGAAGTCTGGGTGTGCCCAGAGAGAGTGGCAGTGCCCTGAGAAACCCTGGCTGTGTCCAGGGAGACTGGTAGTACCCTAAGAAGCCCAGGAAGTTGGGCTGTGCCCTGAAGGACTGGTGGTGCCCTGAAAAACCCTGGCTGTGCCCAGAGAGCCTGGCTGTGTCCAGGATATTGCATTCACCTTCAGGCTCCTCGCACAGGGCCCCTCACGGAAGATGCTTGTCGCGTAGATTGTGAGGTGAGACCCTGTAGGAGTGGAGTGTGGGGACAGAGCTAGGAGTGCAGTTTCCATGCTCTCAGACTCACATGGAAAGTTGCTGGCTCCGGTAGTAAATGGCCATCAACTGTGATCAAATTGCCATCAGCTGTGGCTAGCTAACCATCAGCTGTAACCAGTGAGCCATTGGCCATGAATATGACTGCCATGGCTACGCGAGCAGTAAATGGGACTAGCAAGAAGATGGTGGGTGAGCTATCAAGTGGTAGATTGTGGACTGCGGATTGCAGTGAGGCGGATTGCAGCTAGTAAATGGGGAGTCGGTTGGTTGGCAGAAAAGCAGACAGCAAGTCACATGTTGTGTGAATCCCCCCTCCAGTGAGGCTATAGTGGTATGACGCCCCTACCTATGGCTCCGTGGGTGTTCCTTTTTGGCCTCACTGTGTTCTGTGTTCTTATGTGGGGAGTGGGACCAGAGACCCCGCATGACACCCTGCGTGACAGGGCTTAAACCACTGTTTTCAGCCTTCTTCCCTCAGTCTTTTCTCTGAGGTCTCTGCGGTGAGCATTGGGTTCACCCATGTTGTATGCTGTCCACTCAGCCCTGTGGGCCATAGACGGAGCCCTAGCAGTCCGAGTTCTTTCCTCTCCCGCAGCTGCGGTAGTTCTGGGATGCAGGGAGCTCGGAGCACTGAGCTAGGTCTGCATCCTGCACCCACGCAGCTCCATCTCTGCACTTCTCCCTTCCCTCCTCCCCCGCTCGCGTGATTCGCCCACCTTTAGGTGAATTCAGTAGTGGGCCTCTTCATCTTGCCTGTCTGCTGTGTAGGCAGTCCTTTGTGGAGTTATAATTGTTCCATTTGTTATAAATTCCGGGGAAGATTTATAGAGGCTCACCTCATGCCGTCATTTTCATCTAACTTTCTTTTTTCAAGGAAAAAAAAAAAGAAAAGAAAACAGCTGCATGCCATACTGGTTTCATGTATTTGAAAACCAAATGTGGCTTAGCTAGTTGAAGCTTCTGAAAATATTAGTCACATTCACTTACATAAAATTTTGGCACCTTTTTTGTGTTGATGATATTAGAATTTTGCTCAAAAATATATATACATTGAGTGGTATAAACATAGTTTAAAACATATTTCAATACTATTTGAATTAGTGAAATTTTATACATAGTTTCTACTTCACAAGGAATTTAAATCAGGATTTAATATCTATGATGCTCTGTCAATTCCTGTTTTTTGTTTGTTTGTTTGTTTGTTTTAATAGGAGATAAGTCAGGTCTGACTACACAGCTTGTTGTGTAAGCAAGACTGTATAGCCAAGTCACGAAGATGAGACCCAGGAGCATGACGTTAAAAAATATGCTAATCAGAACTAGATGCCTCTGTTTACTCAATGATTCCTTCAGAGAGTTACTGAGAAGTTCTCCATCCAGTTGCCATCTAGTTTTTCCATTAAAATTCATTTTGTAATAAAATTATTTGTTCACCAGATTATTCTCTAGCATTGAAACTATTGTCTTGGACTCTAAGACAGAATGATCCATCTTGACTGTGACACCACAATGTTAATTTAGGCAATAATGATGTATTTGCAGTAGAAATAGGTGCCCAGATTTTAGATATGCGTTTTACAAGGATTAGTGAGCTGTTTAACCTGGAGTACTCCAGTCCTTTACTACCACTTAAATATGTTTGGGCAAATGGATCTCTAAACAACTAGTTTTACCCAACGACCCACATATGGTCAGGTTTCCTAGTCCATCATTGCCTGGCCATCTCTGATACTGATTACACTCATCTGGGCTAATAAGTGTGTACAGAGATTTGGGTCTGGAAGCATCATTTGGAGTAAGTCAGCTAAATAATTTCTCTGAGACAGCTCTAGGCAACAAACAACAAACTAGCCCAGAGTAGTTGAAGACACTATATCTTCTGGAACCCTCTCATTTAGTTGTTGTTCCTCCTCTAGCCTTTCTGAAGACCTTGTATAGACATGTGTAAAACTCTTAATCCTTAATTTACCTTCTTAATGAGGACTCTTTTTTCTTACCCATTATGTCTCAGGAGGAACAGGTGGCTGGATTAAAGCTGGTTTGAATTTTTAACATTATTGTAAGCCAGTGTCTTTATATAAGAGTCCACTTATTGTGCTTTGTATCCCCTTGAAACTCAAAAATTAGTCATTCAACAAATTAATATCCCCATTGGAGTGTCACTATTCTCATAAGTCATCAGCTGACTCTTGTCCTGCCAGATCTGCAAAGTTATCTTCTTGTTCTCATTCTTCCTGATCTCTGTTGTATTTGACACTGACTCCTTGAATCAGTTTTTCCATTTGTTTTGTATAACTACACAATAGTTATTTTACTACTGTTTCTCCAACTGCTCTGGAAATAAATAGAAGAAATAGCAATGGAATGAAAGAAAGCTCAAGAAAGGAGGGGAGAGAAACAGAGAAGACACAGAGAGAGAAAGAAGGAATAGAAGACGAGGAAGAGGGAAGGGGAGGGAGAGGTTTGACAGCAGTGGTGAGGAGGAAGTGGAGAAAGAAAAAAGTTTGTTCATGATGGAGATAATCATATCACACAGTATTACCTTCAACATTCACGTCATGTATTACTCAGCAGCAACCAAGGTTAATGTTGCATAGGCTTGGACAAATAACTATAAGCTACTATTTCAGCACTCACTATGTGTCTGGTACTGAGTAGGAATTAAACATACTGTTTAATCCTCACAACAGCTTCAGTTTTATATTTTATAAATGAAGAAAATGAAACAGAAATGTTAGGTAAATTACTATACATTTACTAAGTGAGAAAGCCAGGGTTTGAGCCCAGTTTTATCTGTCTCCAAAGTTTATGCTCTATTAATTATATGATACTGTCAATAGAAGCCACACACTTATTTTGAATCTCAAACATTTTAAAAAAGGAAATGTTTCAATAACTTACTTACATATCTAAAAATTTATAATTAAAAATAAATTCATTTGTCTGACTTTCTGTCCATTTGGGGAAGTACTAATTGACAATGTGGCTTGCTCTGTATCTTAGATAACTTTAAATCTCTAATGTGAAGTTTACTTAGATCATAGCTTGTTGCTTAAGATCATTTTTTTCCTGGATGGGAAAAAACAGTAAACTCTGGTTCCTGACCATAATTAATTAGGGATTGCAGGTCACAATGGGAAATTTTACTTTTAAAAAAATTGTATTGAAACAGCTGTATCTAGCATTAACGGGAAATCTGTACCCTTTCAGCTCAGTGCTGACATTTCTGTTTTCCCATTTCTTCACAAAATAAGCATCTCTAGGGGTCTGCTCATGATTAGCTTGCAGTAGCATTTTAATAGGGCTTTTTGTGCACTTCATATCATAAGAAATTATATAATACTCAATGGATAATAAGTTCCAGTAATTTATTTGGTCAGTGATTCAAACTTTTGGAAAACAAAAAAAGAATTTATCTCTTTTTGTACAGACAGGTCAAGATTTAAAAAATCAAACTTATAAATCTATAATATTTATAAATACAAAAATATGTGAAAGCAAATAACAGCGGTATATAAATAAGAGAGCTACCAAAGCAATGAAGCATAGTTCTCTCCCTTACAAATGCCCTATACACCTTTGGCAGTAGGCAGAATTCTAAAGACACCCTACTACCCAGATTCCTATGACCAGGTTATTCAATCCTAGGTACTGTTGAGAAGGGACTTTCCTGATGTAATTAAAGTTGCTAATAAGCTGATTTTAAGACAGGGAGATTATCATAGATCCTAGAATATATAGATGGGCCATTAAAAGCAGAAGAGGACAAATGAGTCAGAAAGATGAGGCAGGAGTTGAAGTCAGAGGGATTCAGAATACGGGAAGGACTTGACCCACCATTGCTGAAGGGCAGCCACATGGAAAGCAATAGAAAATCCTTATTCAGCAGGTAAATAACTAACTTGGACCTGCATTGATTTCTTGCCATTCAAGAATCCATCTTTGTATTCATGCTCAAATACTAACTGGAAAACCTTGAAGAAAACATCTTAATCTTAGAGTACTAAAAATACTATAACATTAAGACACATGCTAAAAATAAAAATAAAAAGTGAAAAAGGTTCATCCAACACTAGATAATACTGTGAGTAAGCATAGTGTCTTCCTTGTTTACTTCCATTCCCTGTTTTCCCAATCCTTATTTTGGTAATCCTATTTTTTATTTTCTGTACCTTGATTTAGACATTGAAAATCATCGTGCTGCCACTGATAAGAAATCTCTCACTGGAGTTGCACTGAATTTGTTTTTGCTTGACACAGTTTCTCATAATATCACATGTTTCTTATCAATAATCTTTAACTAAAACTAAAACCTATTCCCCCTGTCTAATTCCCTCTTTCTGTTAAATGACATCAAATATGCTTATTTTCATAGGTATCTTTAGAGGAGGAGTTGTGTCTCATTTAGTTTCACAAATAAATATTTGTTGAATTTTAAAAAGAATGTTGTCTGATAATGCCTTAATGGGTCATTTTACAAGGGTAATTTTATTTTAATAGCAAACCAGAATGTCAGTTCTGTAGTATAAGTATTTGCTGCATAGTCCCATATTTTGCTTAACAATTCTAAGATTTCAAAACAAATTAAGTAGAAGGGAAGCCTAGAATAAGTGAAAGGACTGCCTTCCAGTAAAAACACAAAAACAAACAAACAAACAAAAAACTGCAGTGATAGCACAGTAATTCCCTATATTCCCACTGAAAAGACTAATGCTGTGAAAACAGAGTGAAAATCTGCCAATCAATGTACCACAAACTATGAGGATTTCCTGTTAGTTAATATAAGAAGGGACCAGGTAAAGAAAATGATAGAACCCTGAACAGAAAAATGCCTTCTGTGAAAAAATAAAAAGTCAGGGAAGTGAACAGACAACTCCAACAGTGCTTCTTAAAGTTAAAAGAGGAGGCTGAATTGCTAGAGTGGGCAAAAGAACATTGAACGGCATACCACATTAATGATGCCTGACTTCTGTTAATGCACAACATCTAGACCTACAATGAAACCTGAGAGAAGTGAGATTTATTTAACTGACAGAGCTTACCAGAAACCAAAAGTATGATTGTTAATTTTAAAACTTTAAAGGAAATACCATATATGGTAATAGTTGAATTTTTAAATTAGTATATGGATTCAAGAAAACTTCCAGAACTTGGAGGAAATGGTAACTTGGTGAAACACAGAAAGAGAAAATATGGCAGATACTGTGGACAAATCCAAAGAATCCAATACACACAAAATAATAATTTTAGAAGAAAACAGACTTGATGTAATAGAAGCAAAAACTGAAGAACAGTGGAGAGAAAACTTTCTGAGCTGAAAACATATTTGACCTCTTAGGTTGAAAGCAATGGCTAATAGTCACATTTAATATGTGTGTATGTCTGTGTGTGAGAGAGAGACACATAGAGATAATTATTTTGGTAATTTTTATTTTTAGTTTCAATGTTAATGATCACATAAAATCAGGACAATATAGTAAATTTTAAAAATGAATGTTGACATTCAATATTCAAGAGCTGTAATGCACCAAATGAAATAAACTTGTAATATATTTTAAATAAATAAATAAATAAATAAAGCTATAAGAAATATCAACAGAAGCACATTCATAGCAGGGCACTTTAAAATGCCCTGCAAATATTTTATAGATCACATAAACAGGAAAAAATAAGCAAATCAGGATATAAGAAAAATTTAATCTTATAATTAATAGGTAGTCTTGCCAGGAAGATGGCCCAAGGACCTATGTCTTAACCTTTTTTTTTTCCAGAATCTAACAAAACTGAAAGAAAATAAATGGTTGTGAGGGGAATCCCTCACATCCAAGGAGCCAACCACAGCACTGAACTTGAGGGATTTCTGTGAAGTACCTTGCAATAGGAAAAGATTGAAGGAAGTGACAAAAGGTCCATACTGCAATTGTGATTTGGTAATGTCAATAATGGAGACTATCTTGAGAAGTGGGGTGCCATTGGAAATCTGGATACCACTCCACTCAATGCCATATGTGACTCTACACAACAATCCAGGGTAGCAGTGCCAGGACTGGTAGAGCATAAATCAAGCATAAAGCAAAAAGGGTTTTCTCTGAGCTCACTCTATTCACTCACTCATTGTTCATTCAGCAAAAGATTATTCAGTATTTATGTGTACCAGATATTGTGTTAAGCAATGGGGAAAAAGCAGTGAAAAGGGGCAGATAAAATCCTTTCCTTCATGATTTTTATATTCTGGATGCGGAGACATACAAGTAAACTAACATAGAAATAAATTAATTTCATAAAGTTATATGTGCTACAAAGGATACAACCAGAGGCAATGTGATCCAGAGTGTGTAGATGTTGGGGGTAGGAGTTACTTTAAGATTGGGTGATCACAGAAGGGATTCCTCTCTGAAGATTTGGCATTTAACCTGAATCTTTAACATTTGCACTGAGACATTTAAACTGTGACTTTAAAATGAGCTATAGAGAAACAAAGAAAAGGTAATTTAAGCCAAAGCAATAGCATAACGTCAGACGAGTGCGGGTGGTAATAACCTTTATATAGATGGAAAAAAGAGAAAAAAACAAACAAACAAATAACCAAAAAAACTAAACTTCTCAATATTGTAAAGAAGTCAATACTTTCCAAATTAGTTTATATATAATTGCTATGAAAATAACAGTTATTATTTTGGGGGGTAAAATGGATGTGAGTCTCATATTAACATTCATGTAGAATAAACTGTTAGAATAGCCAAAGAAATGAACTACATTGCTAAAAAAATTAGAAAAGTTTGTTACTAATACAAGAATATAAAGGAATGAAAAAATAATTTCCAAATAACCTCCAATGTATGTACAAATCTAGCAATTTATAAAGCTAGCATAATATAATATTAGGAAAACATTAGTTAATAAATAGTACCAGAGCAATTGGTTAATTGTTTACCAAAGTTTGCACAGTCAGTAATCACCGGAGTTAAATGTTTAATAAATAACTAAATCTTAAAAGAATATATAAGTAATTAGGTGTGCAATATTGGAACGAGGAAGACCTCTGAAGCAACAACAATGCAAATCTTTTTTCTTTTTTTATACAGAAATCTCAAAGAAAAATAACACTGTGTGTGGTGATGAATGATTATTTGTCTTTTAAAATTTTTGAATTTTCTTGTTCTTTTGTTGTTTTTGGTTTATATACCACATATCAGTGAAAAATGAGAAACAGAAACCCATAGACACAGACAATAGTTTAGTGGTTACCAGAGGGTAAGGGTGGTGGGGGGTGGGGGGTGGGAGATGAAGGTAAGGGGGATCAAATATAATGGTGATGGAAGGAGAACTGACTCTGGGTGATGAACACACAATGGGATTTATAGATGATGTAATACAGAATTGTACACCTGAAATCTATGTAATTTTACTAACAATTGTCACCCCAATAAATTTAATAAAATAAAATAAAAAATTTGAATTTTCTAAATCATCTATATTGAGAAGGTTTTAATTTTAGAATCAGAAAAATAACATTTATTAGAAAAAAACAAATCTAAAACAATTGCCTCAAAAACAATTGGGGAATTGTTTTACAAAAGAGGTGGATCTGGTGCCTCAAAAACCATGCCTGGAGGATCACCTCCTTTGTATATTTTGTAACTTAACATTATCCTTAAAAATATAACTGCTGATGGGTTGTTATTTTTTTTTTTTAATTTTTAGGTTACAGATTGTCCAAAATTATTTAGCACTTTCGTCTCTGGTTTTAAAAACACAGACAACAAAAAACTTTGCAGAGTTCCAGTCAAGATGGCACAGTAGGTCAACATTGTGCTTACCTTCTGTTATGAACACATAAAAATTGCAACTAAATTACAGAGGAAACATCACTGAGAATTGCCTATAATCTTGCTGAACCAAAGTCCTACAACTAAGGACATGCAGAAGAAGCAACCTTGAGACTGGTAGGAGGGGAAGAGACACTGAATGGGCAGGCCCCATACCCGTGTGTAATCATTAAAAATTGGGAAGGACATTTTAGCTGCAGAGGACCTCCCCAAAGGCGTGAGCAGTCTCAGTCCTCCCCAACCTGGGGTTCCATGGCTGGGGAGAGAAGTCCCCATAATTTCGGTTGTGAAAACCAGCAGAAAATGTGGCTGAGTGTGACAGAGTGCGGCTGGAGTCCCAAGTGCTCCTCTTAAAGGGACCATGCCAAACTTACTGACTGACAGAATCACTGGCTCTGAGCCCTAGTACTGGAGCAGCAGCTGGAGAGGTGGCAGAGATATATGGTAGGAAACTGAGTTGTCTGGCTTTAGCACAGGGGCTAGAGAGGCAGCTTTCTTTTGGATGGAAGAGCTGGTAGAGGACATTATTTCTCTGTTGAACCTTCCCCCGTCTTAATATGCAGACACAGGCAACTGCCATATCTGAATCTCCAGCAGACTGATTCTGAGACGCTGCTCCACCCAACATTTGGGCACACCCAAGATGCTTCTAGTGCCTTTTTCATACAAACTGCCTGTCTTGTCTCATATTGCAGATTTTCTTAGGGTCTCTCAAAGGTTCACAGAACCCAGATAAGCAGCACCTTTTTTGAGCATGTCCAAAACCACTGGCTGAGCAGCCTTAAGCCAGGCACTAGCGGCAGCCAGCCTGTTTGTAGCTTGGCCTCTTAAGGCACTCCCAAGCACAGTATGGGTAGCAGTCATCTTTGGATTCCTTTGTGATTCCTGTCAAGTAGCCCCTGGTGGGGCACAGGCTGCAACTGAAATTGACCTGCAGCAGGTCCTCTTCCAGGTGACCCTGGAGTTGGCACCCTCAGTGCCCAGCTTCAAAACTATCTGGAGCATCACCCAGCTGCCTCCAAAGATGACACACCCAAGAGGTGAATTGGGCAAACACCAGAGTCCTGCTGAGGCAAATCCTGCTCTGTACGGTCAGCCCCTGCATCACAACACCTCCTCTATAGACATGGCCGATCTCAGAACAAATGAGCCCCAGGGTCACTCCCTTGCACTGATGTGCAAACAGCAACCAAGGCTCAACTACAAGAGGAGGACACACACGACACACAAGGGACACACCTGGAGTGCACAGCCCAGTTGACCAGTAAGACAGTGTCACTGAGCCCCACAGCACACCTACTATATAAGGCAAGGAGACTTATAAGACTGGGAGACATAGGAGCCCAACCTTATACATAGAAACAAACACAGGGAGGCAGCCAAAATGGGGACAAAAATAAACATGTACCAAATGAAAGAAGAGAACAAAGGCCCAGAAAAATAACTAAACAAAATGGATACAAGAAATCTACCAGATGCATAGTTCCAAACACTGGTTATAAGGATGCTCAATGATATCAGGGAAAAGTTCAACAAAGAGATAAGAAACATAAAAATGGAAATAGAAAACATAAAAAGGAACCAATAATGAATGAAGAATACAATAATTGAGATGGAAAATACATTACAGGGAATCAACAGTAGATTAGATGAAGCACAGGATCAAATCAGTGATTTAGAAACTCAGGTACCAGAAAAGATCCAATCAGTACAGAAAAAAGAAAAAAAAAAGAATCAAAAAAAAAAAAAGAATGAGGATAGTTGAAGGGGTTTCTGGAACAACATCAAGTGTACTGACATTTGCATCTTAGGGGTACCAGAAGGAGAAGACAGAAAGGAACTGAAAATCTATTTGAAGAAATTCTGACTAAAAACTTCCCTAACCTGGTGAAGGAAATAGATATGGAAGCCCAGGAAGCACAGAGTCCCAAACAAGATGAACCCAAAGAGGACAACACTAAGAAATATCACAATTAAAATCCCAAAGGTTAAAGACAAAGAGAGAATCTTAAAATCAGCAAAAGAAAAGCAGTTATTTAAGTACAAGGGAGCCCCTATAATACTGCCAGCTGATTTCTCAATAGAAACTTTGCAAGCCAGAAGGGAATGACCAGAAATATTCAAAGTGATGAAAAGTAAGGACCTACAACCAAGATTGCTCTGCCCCACAAGGACGTCATTTAGAATTGAAGGACAGATAAGGAGCTTCCCAGATAAGAAAAAGCTAAAGGAGTTCATCACCACCAAACCTGTATTACAAGGAATATTAGAGGGACTTCTTTAAGACAAAATGTATATATATATATATATATATATATATATATATATATATATATATATATATATATATATATATAATGGCAATAACTACATACCTATCAACAATTACTTTCAATGGAAATGGATTAAATGATCCAATCAAAAGATGGGGGGCAAAATGGATAAGAAAAAAAGACCCTTACATATGCAACCTACAAGAGACTCACTTCAGGTCAAAAGACACACAGACTGAAAGTAAAGGGATAGAAAAAGATATTTCATGAAAATGGAAACAAACAAACAAACAAACAAAAAACTTTGGTAGCAATACTTATACCAGACAAAATAGACTTTAAAACAAAGACTATAACAAGAGATAAAGAAGGACCGATTAACCCCATTTCTGGGTAGTTATGCAAAGAAACCCAAAATGCTACTTCTAGTGGATGTGCTCATCCATATATTCATTGTAGCATTATTTACATAAGACAAAATATTAAGGCAACTGGGTGTCCCAGAATGGATGAATGGATAAAGTGGTGCTACATATACACAATGGAATATTCCTCAGCCATAAATGAAGAATGAAATCTTGCCTTCTGCAATGACATGGATGGACCTAGAGGGTCCATCCCAGGGATGTGCTGACTGGAGTAAGTCAGACAGTGAAAGAAAAATGTCATATAGTTTCATTTATAAGTGGAATATTTAAAAATAAATAAATAAGTGAACAAACAAACAAACAAACAAATAAAACAGAAATGACTCAGATACAGAGATCATTTTGATGGTTGACAGATGGGAGGGGAGCTTGTGGTACATGAAAAAGGGGAACAGATTAAGAAGTACAAATTGCTTTTTACATAGTAGTCATGGGGACATAGGGTATAGCATAAGGAATATAGTCAATAATATTGTTATAACCACGTATGGTGTCAGAAGGGTACTAGACCTACTGGGGTGAATGATGGGAGGGGGATTGAGGACAGGGTGAAAAAGGTGAAGGAATTAAGAAATACAAATTAGTAGTTTCAAAACAGTCATAGGACTATAAAGTGATAATAACTATATATAGTGCCAGGTGTGTACTAGTCAGGGCGATAACTTCATAAATTATATAAATGTCTAACTGCTATGCTGTACACAAGAAACTTATATAAAATAATATTGAATGTTAACTCTAATTGAAAAAATTAAAAAGGCGGTGTAGATAAAGAAGAATAAAAAGTTCGAAGTTTCTGCTGTAAAACAAATAAGACTTAGAGATGTAATATACAGCATAGGAAATATTGCCTACAGTGTTGTGATAGTGTGGTACAGTGTCAGATGGTTGCTGGACTTATGGTAATCACTTCTTTAGCATAGAGAATATAATCAATATTACGACAATAACAATGTATAGTGCCATGTGAGTACTATTGCATAACTATGATGTACACCTGAAACTAATATACCATTGTATTTTAGCTATATTTTAATTAAAATTGTCATGCAGGGCGGCCTGCAGGGTCTCAGCTCCCGCTCCCCACACAAGAACACAGGACATGGCGAGGCCAAAAAGGAACACCCATTGAGCCATTGGTAGGGGAGTCATACCACTACAGACTCACTGGAGGCTGGATTCACACGAGGTGCGACCTGCTGTCCGCTTTTCTGCCAACCGACCAATGATTCTCCTCGACTCCACTACCCAGCGCAGCCGCAGTAGTTATATTAGCGGCCAACGGCCACAGCTCACAGCCAACTAGCCACAGCTGACGGCCATCTATTACCCGAGGCAGCACCCTTCCAGGCCTAGAGCCTGGAAACAGCTCTCTGGGGCTCTGTCCCCACAAAAATCATATATATATATATATATATATATATATATATATATATATACACATATATATATATATATATATATATATATATATATGTATATATATATATATACATATATATATATATAACAAAATATTGATCTTACCACGAAGATCTGATAGAAGACAAATTGGGATCTTCCCCCTGGCCTATAGAGTCCATTTGGTCCAAAACAGTGCCTAGTATGCCTAGTATATAACATATATAGTATCTTGATTTTACCGAGCTTACTGTGCAAATTCTGTCTGATTAAAAAAAATCTCGGAGACATCATCAAAGTGGCGGAGCGAGGAGAGCCTCTGGAAATCTCTCCTGGAATTCAAAACAAGTTGAAAAACTATAACTCCACAAAGTACTCTGCATAGCACATGGGCAAAACGAAGAGTCTCACTCTGAATTAACCTACAGGTGGGCAAACTGCACGACTAGGGGAGGAGGGAAGGGAGAAGTGCAGAGACAGAGCCATGCAGGCACAGTACACAGACCTAGCTCAGTGGTACTAGCTCCCTGCATCCCGGAGCTACTGCAGCTGTAGGAGAGGAAAGAACTCGGACTGCTAGGGCTCTGCTTATGAACCACAGAGCTGAGGGGACAGCATATAGCACGGCTGAACCCAACGCTAACGGCAGATACCTTGGAGCAAAGACTGAGTGAAGAGGCTGAAAATGGTTGTTTAAGCCCTCACTGACACAGAGAATGGAAGTCTTAGGCAATGAGACTAGGCACCCCCTCCCGACATTGCCAGAGCACACCCCGCCCCCACCTGCCCAGTGCTAGAAGCAAAACAGTAGCAGTATCAGATCAAAAGATCACAATATTTGCAGTTCTGAGAACTGTGGTCCTCAGACAGAGATTCGAAGCACAACTAATTCCGGTAAAGGGGAGAGAGCTGTGGAAGGAGGACCGGCTGTGGTGGTGGTTACCGCCATTGCTCTAGGCCACCTCTCACAACTCAACCTGCCCCTGTCCCCACGTATCTGGGCAGATCCCTGCAGGAGTAAATAGAACTGCTGAAACATACGGGATCTGAATCTGGTGCAGAAAGAGCTTTGGAACTTCAAAAGATCTCCACATCCCCAAAGGGATGCGGTACCCTAGACCCAGGTGAAATGTTAACAGAGGAGAAGCCTGCCTTCTAGGAAATCCCTCCATTGTGTGAGAAGCTGGAATAGTGCAGAGAAAACATAACATTACAGTGTGAGAGAGAAAAAAAGGCTGCATACGGAGAGAAAATAAAACATTCTACAAACACGTACTGGAAAACAAAAGAAAGACTGCTTCTTATCAACCTGTTGCTAAACCCACTCCTGTAGATGTCTAGGAAAAGAAATAATAAATAATTAATTGCCATGAATAACCAAAGCAACAAGACAGCTCAGAAAGAAACTGAAAAGTCTCTGGAAAATAAACTTAAAGATATGGAAATATGTGACATAAATGACAGAGAATTCAAGAATGCAGTTCTGAAAAAACTCAATGAGATGCCAAACACACACAGAAAGGCAGTTTAATGAACTCAGAAACACAATCAAAGAATAACATGAACATTTTACGAAAGAGATTGAAATTGAAAAAAGAACTAGAAAAAGAAAATTTGTAGGACATCATCAAAATGGCGGCGTGAGGTGAGCCTCTGTAAAGCTCCCCTGGAATTTACAACTAATCGAACAACAATAACTCCACAAAGGACTCCCTGCACAGCAGACAGGCAAGACGAAGAGGCCCAGTACTGAATTCACCTACAGGTGGGTGAATCGCGTGAGCGGGGAGGAGGGAAGTGAGAAGTACACAGATGGAGCTGCGCAGGCGCAGGACTCAGACCTAGCTCAGTGCTCTGAGATCCCTGCACCCTGGAACTACCGCAGCTGCGGGAGAGGGAAGAACTCGGACTGCTAGGGCTCCGCTTATGGCCAACAGGGCTGAGGGGGCAGCATGTAACATGGCTGAACCCAACGCTCACGGCAGAGACCTTGGGGAGAAGACTGAAGGAAGAAGGCTGAAAACGGTAGTTTAAGCCCTCACTGCCGAGCAGAGAACGGAAGCCTTAGGCACTGAGACTAGCCACCCCCTCCCTACCCTCCCAGAGCTCGCTCCGCCCCCACCTGCCTGGTGTTAGAAAAGGAACAGTAGCAGTGTCAGATCAAAATAATAGAATATTTGCTGTTCTGAGAACTGTGGACCACAGATACAGATTCGCAGCACAACTAGTTCCAGCAAAGGGGAGGGAGCTGTGGAAGCAGGACTGGCTGTGGAGGTGGTTGCCGCCATTGCTCTGGGCCACCTCTCACAACTCACCCCACCCATGGCCCCACCTATCTGGGCGGATCCCTGCAGGAGTAAACAGAACTGCTGAAACATACGGGCTCTGAATCTGGTGCAGGAAGAGCTTTGGAACATCAAAAGCTCTCCACATACCCACCGGGACACTGCGCCCTGTGACCTAGGTGAACTATTAACAGAGGAGAAGCCCATCTTCCAGGGAATCCACCCATTGTGTGAGAAGCTGGAATAGTGCAGAGAAAATATAGCACTACTGTGTGAGAGAGACAAAAAAGGCTGCAGTCGGAGAAAAAATAAAACATTCTACCAACAAGTACTGGAAAACAAAAGAATGACCTCTTCCTATCCACCTGTTTCAAAAGCCACTCCTGTAGATGTCCAGGAAGAGAAATAGTAAACCAGTAATTGCCATGAATAACCAAGGCAACAAGATAGCTCAGAAAGAAAGTGAAAAGTCTCCAGAAAAGGAACTTAAAGATACGGAAATATGTGACTTAAATGACAGAGAATTCAAGATTGCAGTTCTGAAAAAAATCAACGAGATGTAAGAAAACACAGATAGGCAGTTAAATGAACTCAGAAACACAATCAAAGAACAGCATGAGCATTTTACGAAAGATTGAAATTTTAAAAAAGAACCAAATAGAATTTCTGCAGATTAAGAACTCAATAGAAGACATTAAGAATGAAATAAGCAGCTTAGGTAGTAGAGTTGACCAGATGGAGGAAAGAATCAATGATATCGAAGATAGAAAACTGGAAATTACCCAGATGGAAGAAGAAAGAGACTTGAAACCTAAAAAAGAACCAAATAGAATTTCTGGACATTAAGAGCTCAATAGAAGAAATGAAGAATCAAATAGCCAACTTAGTTCGTAGAGTTGACTAGATGGAGGAAAGAATCAGTGACATTGAAGATATAAACCTGGAAATGACACGGATGGAAGAAGAAAGAGACTTGAGACTTAACCAAAAAGAAAGAACTCTACAATAACTTTATGTCTCCATCAGAAAGAAAAATATAAGAATAATGGTCATACCAGAAGGAGAAGAAAGAGAGAAGGGAACAGAGAGTATATTCAAACAAATGGTCGGCGAGAATTTCCCAAAGTTGTGGAAAGAACTCGATCCTCGAATCCAAGAAGCAAGTAGAACACATAATTACCTCTACCCAAACAGGCCTTTTCTAAGGCACATTGTATTGAAGCTGTCGAAAATCAATGACAAAGGAAGAATCCTCAAGGCAGCCAGGGAAAAGAAGACGCTAACCTGCAGAGGAAAGCCCATTAGATTATCATCAGATTTTTCAGCAGAAACTCTACTAGCCAGGAGGGAGTGGAACCAAATATTCAAACTATTGAAAGAGAGAAATTATGAGCCAATAATAATATACCCAGCAAAGACATCCTTTAGAAATGACGGAGGAGTAAAGACCTTCCAGACATAGAGAAGCAGAGGGAATTTTCTAATACATGACCTGCACTACAAGAAATAGTAAAGGAGGTTATTTGACCACCATCAACAGAGACAATTTGTGGCAACCAAAACATAAAAAGGGGGAGAGTAAAGGCCTGAACCGGAATATGGGAATTGAGAAAGTAGGTAGGCTGAAGAAAATGGAATACTCTAAATATCAAAATTCCTTTTACATAAACTTAAGGGTAACCACTAAAAAAAAAAAAAAAAAAATCCAGAACTGAAACATGTACTGTAATAAAAGAAGAAACAGAAGGAAACATCACAGAATACCACCACACAGAAATAATAGACAACAACAAAAAGGCAAAGAAACTATGGAGACACAGCCTTACCAGACAACTGAAGATAGAATGACAGGAAATCCTCACATATCAATAATCACCCTAAATGTAAATGGACTGAACTCACCAAGAAAAAGGCACAGAGTAGCAGATTGTATCAAAAAATTAACTCAAACATATGCTGTCTCCAAGAGACACATTTCAGCTACAAGGACTAAAGGTAACAAGAGACAAAGATGGACATTTCAAAATGTTAAAGGGGACTAAACAACAAGAAGGCATAACAGTCATCAATAATTATGCCCCCAATCAGGGAGCACTGAAATATACCAAGCAACTACTAACAGAACTAAAGGGAGTAATTGACCTAAACAAAATTACAGTAGAGGAACTAAATACATCATTGACTAAATGACGCTATTCCACCACCATCAACAGCTACAATGTGTGGCAACCAAAATATAAAACAGTGGAGAGTAATGCCTGAAATGGTATATGGGAAGGGAGAATGTCAGCATGCTGAAGAAAATGGAATTCTCTTAATATAATATTTTATTTTACATAGACTTAAAGTTAGCCATCAAAAAACATCCAGAACTTAAGTATATACTGTAATAAAAGATAAAACAGGAGGAAAAAATCATAGAATACCACCACACAAAAATAATAGACAACAACAAATAGGCAAAGAAACAATGGAGCCACAGAGTTGTTAGATAACTAAAGATAGAATGATAGAAATCCTCATAATCACCCAAAATGAAAATGGACTGAATTCACCGATAACAAGGCACAGAGTAGCAAATGCATAAAAAACTAAACCCAACCATATGCTGTCTCCAAGAGACAAATCTCAGCTACAAGGACTAAAATAGACTCAAACTCACAGAGTGGAAATTGACACTCCAAGCAAATAGTATCCAGAGAAAATCAGGCGTAGCCATACTGATATCTGATGAAACAGACTTCAGGGAAAAAAGGTAACAGGAGAAAAAGATGGACATTTCATAATATAAAGGAGAGCATAAATGAGAAAACATAATAGTCATCATTATTTATGCTGTTATGGGAGCACCAAAATATACCAAGGGTGTACCAAGCAAGTACTAACAGAAATATAGGGAGAAATTGACGAATACACCATTATACTAGGAGACTTAAATACATCATTGAGAGATATGGATAGAGCATCCAAACAAAAAATAATGAAATAGCAGTTCTAAAAGACACATTAGATGAAATGGACATAATTGACATTTATAGAACACTCACCCTAAAAAATCAGACTATACATATTTTTCCAGAGTGTGTGGAACATTCTCAAGGATAGACCATATGTTGGGACATAAAACTAACCTCATCAAATTTAAGAAGACTGAAATCATACCAAGCATATTTTCTGATAACAAGGCTTTGAAACTGGACATCAACTGCAAAAAGAAAGCAGGAAAATCCACAAATACATGGAAATTAAACAACATACTTTTAAAGAATGACCGGGTCGAAGCAGAAATTAGGGACAGATCAAAAGATGCGTAGAAAGAAATGACAATGAAAATTCATCCTACCATAATTTTTTGTGCAGTGAAAGTACTTTTAAGAGGGAAATTTATATCATTTCAGGCTGATCTCAAGAAACAAGAAAAATCCCAAATAAGTAACCTCACGTTACACCTTAAATAACTAGTGAAAGAAGAACAAATGAATCCCAAGATCAGCAGAAGAAAGGAAATAATAAAAATCATAGTAGAAGTAAATGAAATACAGAACAAAAGACAAATAAAAAAATTAATGTGAAAAAGAGCTGGTTCTTTGAACAGATTAATGAAATTGACAAACATTGGCTAGGCCCAGTAAGATAAAAACTGAGAAGACACTAATAAACCAAATTACAAATGAAAAAGTGGAAGTTATCACGGATGCCACAGGAAGAGAGAGGATCATCCAAGTATACTATGAAGGACTATATGCCACCAAATTTAAAAAACTAGAAGAAACAGACAAGTTCTTAGAAACATATAGCCTTCCTAGGCTGAACCATGACGAACTGGAAAATCTAAACAGACCGATCACCAGTGACAAAATTGAATCAGTCACCCAAACCTTCCCAGAAGCAAAAGTCTGGGACCAGATGGCTTCACTAGTGAATTCTACCAAACCTTCAAAGAGGATCTAATACCAATGCTCCAAAGCTTCCCCCCAAAAATGAAGAAAAGACAGTACTCCGTAACTCATTTTATGAGGACAACATTACCTTGATACCAAAACCTGGTAAAGACAACACAAAAAAAGAAAACTACAGACCAACATCTCTGATGAATACAGATACAAAAATCCTAAACAAAATTCTAGCAAATGGAATGCAACAATGCGTTAAAAAGATTATTCATCACGACCAAGTGGGGTTCGTCTCCGGGGCACAAGGATGGTTCAATATCTGGAAATCCATCAATGTGATATGTCACGTAAACAAAATAAAGGACAAAAATCATATGATTATATCAATTGATGCAGAAAAAGCATTTGACAAGATACAACATCCATTTATGATTAAAACAGTTAATAAAATAGGTATAGAAGGAAAATACCTTAACATAATAAAGGCCATATATGACAAGTCCTCAGCTAATCTCATAATTAACCGTGAAAAACTGAAGCCCTTTGCTCTACGTTTTGAAACACGACAGGGCTGTCCCCTATCACCTCCACTTTTTCACATAGTGCTGTAAGTCCTCGCCAGAGCAATCAGGCAAGAGAAACAAATAAAAGGCATCCAAATTGAGAATGAAGAAGTTAAATTGCCACTCTTCGCAGATGACATGATGCTATATATAGAAAACCCTAAAGACTCCACCAAAAAGCTATTAGAAACAATCAACGAATACAGTAAAATTCCTGGCTACGAAATCAACATACAAAAGTCCATTGCATTCCTATATACTAACAATGAAATCTCAGAAAAAGAAACACAAAAAACAATTCCTTTTGCAATTGCAGCAAAAAGAATAAAAAACCTAGTAATAAACTTAACCAATGATGTGAAAGACGTACATGCTGAAAACTCTAAGCCATTTTTAAAATAAATTGAAGAAGACACTAAGAAGTGGAAAGATATTCCATGTTCGTTTATTGGAAAAATCAACACAGTTAAAATGGCCATATTTCCCCAAGCAATATACAGATTTATTGCAATCCCCATCAAAATCCCAATGGCATTTTTAAAAAAGATATTGAGCAAAAAATCATCAGATTTGTTTGGAAGCACAAAAGTCCCTGAGTAGCCAAAACAATCTTAAAAAAAAAAAAAGCACAATGGTGGACGTATCACACTTCCTGACTTTAGCTTGTAGTACAGGGCAACAATAATCAAAACAGCCTGGCATTTGGCAGAAAAACAGACATGTAGACTAATGGAATAGAATTGAGAACTCAGAAATAAAAGCACATAAATGTGGACAGTTAATTTTTGACAACACAGCAAAAAATGTACAATGGAGAAAACACAGCCCCTTCAATAAATGGTGCTGGGAGAATTGGAAAGCCACTTGCAAAAGAATGAAACTGGATTGATATCTTTCACCATGTACCAAAATTAATTCAAAATTGATCAAAGACTTAAGCAGAAGACCTGAAACAATAAACTGCATAGAAGAAAATACAGGTACTAAACTTATGGACCTTGGGTTCAAAGAGCATTTTATGAATTTGTCTCCAAAGGCAAGGGGAGTAAAAGCTAAAATAAATGAATGGGACTCTATCAAACTTTAAACTTCTGCACAGCAAAAGAAACCATCGACAAAATAAAGAGGGAACCAATTGAATGGGAGAAGATTTCTGCAAACAGTGCCTCTGATAAGGGGCTAATATACAAAATATACAAGGAACTCATGCAACTCAACAAAAACAAACAAACAAACAACCCAATTTAAAAGTGGGCAGAAGACCTGAGGAGACATTTCTCCAAAGAGGACATACAAATGGCAAATAGACATGAAAAAATTCTCAACATCTCTAATCATCAGAGAAATGCAAATAAAAACCACAATGAGATATCACCTCACGCCAGTTAGAATGGCTATTATCAACAAGACAAATTGTAACAAGTGTTGGAGAGGCTGTGGAGAAAAAGTAACCCTCATACACTGTTGGTGGGAATGCAGATTGGTGCTGCTGCTATGCAAGGCAGTTTGTCGGTTCCTCAGATATTACAAATAGAATTACCGTATGACCCAGCAATCCCTCTCCTTGGTATGTACCAAAAAAATCTGAAAACATTTATACATAAAGACATGTGTGCTCCAATGTTCATTGTAGCTTTATTTACGGTGGCCAAGACATGGAAACAACCAAAATGTCCTTCTACAGATGAATGGATTAAGAAGTTGTGGTATACATACACAATGGAATACTATTCAGCTGTAAGAAAAGATGAAATTGGACCATTTGTGACAACATGAATGAATCTTGGGATTGTAATGTTAAGCGAAATAAGTCAGACAGCAAAGTAGAGAACCATATGATTTCACTGATATGTGGTATATAAACCAGAAACAGCAAAAAACAAGATAAGCAAGTGAGAAACAAAAACTCATAGACACAGACAATAGTTTATTGGTACCAGAAGCTAAGGGGGGTGGGAGATGAGGGTAAAGGGGATGAAATATATGGTGATGGAAGGAGAACTGACTCTGGGTGGTGAACACTCTATTGGATTTATAGATGATGTAATACAGAATTGTACACCTGAAATCTATATAACTTTACTAACAATTGTCACCCCAATAAACTTTAATTAAAAAAAAATCGCAACTTTTTTTATTCATTGGTGCAAATTTTTTCCTTCTCTCTGCTTGCAAGAACACTCAAAGGCAGTCTCTCTGTCTCTCTCTCTGTCTCTCTCTCTGTCTCTCTCTGTCTCTCTGTCTGTCTCTCTGTCTCTCTCTGTCTCTCTCTGTCTCTCTGTCTCTCTCTCTCTCTCTCTCTCTCTCTCTCTCTCTCTCTCTCTCTCTCTCTCTCTCTCTCTCTCTCTCTCTCCTGCTGACACTTTTGGTTTCATTAATCTCATACAGCAACTTCCTTGCCCAGATAAAATGGGCTCCCTCGGAATCACCAGCCTTATCATTATTTTTAAAAATTACATGTTTGATGTTGAGATTATTATGCGAAGTGAAATGTCAGAGAGAGAAAAGTGGAGAACCATATGATGCCAATGATATGTGGTATATAAAACTGAAAACAACAAAGGAACAAGATAAACAAATGAAGAAACCAAAACTCATAAACAGAGACAATAGTTTAGTGGTTACCAGAGGGTAAAGGGGGTGGGGAGTGGTAGATAAGGGTAAAATGGATCAAATATATGGTGATGGAAGGAGATCTCACTCTGTGTGGTGAAAACACAATGTAATATATAGATGATGTATTATAGAATTGTACAGCTGAAACCTATGCAACTTTACTAACCATTTTCACCCCAGCAAACTTTTTTAAAAATTACATGTTTGTCAGTTCAATTGTCTTCATGTATCAGTGGTATTTCTCAGAATGAATTTCTTTTTCTTTTTTGGGATGCAGGATTTATTTTTTTTAATTTGTGTTTACAATGAAGACGTAGCTTTTTGTGTTTCAAACTTTAAGTACTCTCCTAACAGTTTCCCCACATTGGACGATCCCTGAGCACTATCTCAGAATTGAGATTTAGGGTCTCCAATAATCTGACAGAAACTTTCAGGGTGAAAAAGCTGTCTTTGGAATTTGCTTACCTACCAGGGTTCCTGCTTTCACTTATTGTTTGCCAGGGATACATTTAATAAGATGTTTTTTAAATGTTGTATAAAGCATTTTAGTTATTTTAGTTGAGATTGTCATTCAGGGTGAAATGTGTGTGTGTGTGTGTGTGTGTGTGTGTGTGTGTGTGTGTGTGTAGGGAAAGAGAGAAAGAGGAAAAGAGAGGCAGACAGAGATAGACAGAAATATTTTAAGGAATTGACCCATGAAATTGTGGGGGTTGGCAAGTCCAAAATCCATGGGGCGAACTAACAGGCTGGAAATGCCAAGCAAGAGTTGATGTTGGGCAATCTTGAGTCCAAAGGCAGGTCTGGAGCTTTTCTTTTCTTTGTTGATTCAAGGTCATTTTTTTTTTAGTGACATCCTTCTGTACTGAAATGTTACAACTCATTGTGGTTGATCCAGTCCAGTGTTGAAAGTATGATTTCACCTCATGGGAGAACAATATTTGTTTGTATCTCCTCATTCGTCCTGGAGTAGCTATTAGCAATATCATTCCACTGAGAGCTTTGTAATTTGAACATTGCTAGGAAAATATTCAAAATTCAGAAGGGGTTGCTGCAGGGAGGTATAGAAAGAAGGTGGGCATGCGCAGGTCCGGGGCCCTCCACCAGGTCCTAGTTTACTCTGTAACCCAGTTTAGGGGATGGCTTGGAGTGCCACATGTCAGTGCTGAAGTGGTCCACGTTTCACTCAAACTGTGAGCAGAGTCCTCACATCTAAGCCACAGTACCAGGCCCAACCCATTGGCCATGGGAGAGGGTCTCCTCAGAGCCCATACCCAATAGGGCAACATGGCAGGAGCGCAGCTGGGGCTAATTGCTGCTGGATGAGGCCTCTTAGTGTCAGGAGTTGGAGTTCCTGGTGGAGGTGACTAGGGTATATTCACATTGTCATCATTGATGACCCATATGCAAATAATTTACACATTCAAAAACTATTAACCCCATCTAAAGTGTGAATACTCTTAGTTCAGCTTAAACAACAGAAAAAAATAGAAAATAATTAAATAACTGTATTTAGACTTTTGTACTCAAAGCAGATCACTTATTTTCAGCTATTCTTTATACCTGAAGTCGTCATAACATGAAAAATTTCAGAATGTGAAGTTCTGTGTTTTTCTCCATGCACTTCACAAGTCATGCTTTGAAAGTGTGTCATGAAAACTTCTACAGATGTGTCATGAACTTAACCCTACTATAACCGTTCAGGAATATCAGCTGGACAATGAGCGAACATTATAATAAGTGAAAGAGGACAATGTAGCTCAGGTAACTTCTGGTATAGACTATTCAATATCACACTGTAGTGTAATTTTCAGGCACTGGTGAATATGGGAGCTGTGATAAATGCATAGCTTGCTAGGGAGACTTGCAAATTAATAACAAACTAAACCTTCTACTTCTAATAAACTGTACCTCTACAAAACGAGTTTAATTTTAGTTTCACTAGAGAAACTGAGACTGTTTATAAGACCCAAAATTATTGACTAACACTGGTAATCTAAGGCAACAAGCACTGTCAATTTAAATGTGCTAATAAAAAAAGCAACCCTCTTACAAATATTAATGATATCTATTCATAGAATCAAGGTAGAACTGCTTAATTAGTTTTTGGATTTAAAGCATAAACTGAACAATAATTTCATTGATTTTAAAAATGTGGTTCTTGCTAGCTAAGGATGACAACTATTTTAAACTAATAGCATACACTTTACATGTGTGTTGTGTGCACACATATGCATGTGTGTGTGTATATATATATTTTCTTGAATGTATAGTTTGAAAGAGCATTGACAAAATCCCTCTCAACATCTACATGCTCAGTCCCAGGAGTCATTCTGTACTCACTATCTGATGAGAACTGAGAGCACAAAATCCAGTTGCAAAGCCACATATAATACAAGCAGGCTGTAGCATTGCACAATCTTGCTGCAGGCTAATCACTTTATAATGAGTTTAGTGAAAAATATCTATGCAATGAGTTGTAGTTGACAGCAGCCCAAGGGAACCTCTAAATGCTAAAAATTAGCAACTGAAAGATGTTGGATTGCATCGTTTTGAACATAGAAAACAGATTCTGTTCTAAAATACAAGCAGCTTAAATTCGACATGAATCAAACAGATAGTAAAATATATATCTTATTGCTATGAGCTTTATCCTGTTTTTGTTCTCACTGTTTTATGAAGTATAAGGAAAAAAGCCAGGTTTCTAATGTTCTAGTTTGAGGAAACAATATCTTAGCAGCACAGAGGAAATGATTATTTTAACTCTGGTATTTTATATTTGACAGTTCATGGAAAAATTTACACCAAGCTACAGTAAAAAGAAACGGCAAACATGCATTGAATAGTCAGCTTATTTTTAAATGATTCATTTTCATTGTAGATTTTGGATATGAAATAATCAATGTATAATTGAAAAGTATAATAAAGTATAATCACTACTATTTATAAGACTGTTGCAGAGATGGGTTGCTATAAAGACTTCTATGCATCAGAGGAAGTATAATTTTGGTTAGACTGTACCAAATAAGCATCAAAACCCATGCTAATTTTGGAGCAAGGAAGATGCAGCATAAGACATAAAGAAAGAAAGTTATGGCGCAGCTTGGTAGGAAGAAATCTATAAAACAATGTTTTAGTTTTCCAACTTGGCATTAGAAATGACAGAGGACAAAACAGAAAAGAGATACATTTGATGCAGTGCCATGAATAACATTTGTGAACTTCAGTATATTTCCTCAAATCAAAGGACACCCATTGTATCAGGGTTTTATAGAGGTTAAGTAATCAACAGTTGTAATTGACAGATACAGTCTCTAAAATGCTTGTGCTTCTATAGTAAGTACTTGTATTGAGATGATATATTAAGTGTCATACAAAGTTCCACAAATATGCCAGGGTGGAAATACAATATTACAGTAGGATTTGACAGTACCACCTATTGTTCCTAAGAGGTAACTGAGGAGGACTCTGTAGGGTTGTGCATACAGGTAAGTCTTCACAGAGTCTGTGGTTTCAGTCAAGGTTTGAGGATAGGGTACAAGTTAAATAAGCAGAGTAGAGTATTCCTGTAAAGCAGAATAATACAAGAAAGATTTTGACTAGATTGTAGGAGACCTTAAATGTGAAACTGAAGAATTACAAGTTTATTTGTCAGGCAATTAAGGGCTACCAAACTTTTAAATAAAGGGTAATATACACAACATAGCTTTAAGAAGATTTACTGGTCAACAAATAGTGAAAGACCAAAGGCAAAGAAATTAGTTAAGAGATCATGACAACCATCCAGGGAAGCAGTGATGAGGGTATGAACACGGGTTGTGACAGAGGGGATGAAAACGAAGAATATTACAGAAGAAAAATAATATACTGGGTTAGGTGAGTGATGGGATATGAAGGAGAGAGGGGTGAATCAACATTTGTGATAAGAAGGGTAATGATCTCAAAACCATGATGTTTTTAAGTCTCTTTAAGAAAATAATAAAAAATGATTTGAAGACTTAAGCGTGAGCACAGAGAGAAGAATAATTTCATTTAAAACATACTTATGTCCAGAAGGGAAACTGATTTTGGAAGAAAAAATTAAATTTATTATATTTTCCAGGTATCCTTGAGTGTCATTATGCAGAGGTTTTGTGGAATGTCTTTGATGTTATGTTGATACTTTTATAATATTAAATGTAGTCAAGACACTGGCTTATTAATCTATGTTCTTGAAGTACATATAACATGTTTGACCAAATGTATCTGTCATGTGATACTTTAATCATGTAGGTGCAGCCTTAGTTGCTAAATCTGATCTTGATAGTGAACCATTGAAAATTATATATATTTAGAATAATATATATATACTGAAGGGGACCAAAGTTTTGCCAATCTGAAGCTGCCTTGTAGGGTATTGATTTTAAGTTGGTTATTAAGAAACAAAAGACTCAGAAAGAATATTTGACCCTCTCTTATTTCCTGCCCAAGAGATTCAGAGAGAAAATCCTACTTCAGGAAGGATATCACAAGATGTTTCCCTTAGCCTAACTTGATTTAAGTATGGAAGATAGCAGGGTTTCAGACACTCCCTGTGTCCCTTGTTTCCGAGTTTTTTCTGAGTTTCCTAGTAAGAATTTGCTTGCCATGTGCATTTGGTTCTGCTCAGCTACCTATGAATAACCCATTCTCACTTCTAAAATCGAATAGCCCTCCCCCTCCTTTCTTCTTTGTCCAAAATGTCATATATACAAATGTTGCCTCACTGTCTTTGAAATGTTTGTGCTTGTGTGAATTCCCCATGCATGTGTATTACTTTTTTTTAATTTTCTCCTGTAAATCTGTCTGTAATTTGATTATTAGCCTAGCTAGAAGACCTTACAAGGTAGGAGGAAAAGTGTTATATTTTTTTAGTACCCACATACATTTAGAATATAACAAATGATAAATATGCTATATTGTGAAATTGTAATATTATTAGGGGCATATTCTTGAGGTCTGATCTACCTTTTCTACCTTTTCTATTGTAAACCTGATCTACCTTTTCTATTATAAAATGGAAGCAAACCATTTCCAGGCAAGACAGTGGGGTAAGTAAATGCTGTGCTTACCTCCACCCATAATCATATTAAATTACAAATAATTATACAACAGTCAACCTGGAGAACCCTCTGAAGGTTAGGTGAACAGAAGTCCTATAAATAATGATATAGAGAAGCCACATGGAAACTGGTAGGAGGGGCAGAGACAAAAAAATAGGCCGGCCTTACACTCAAGAACCAGGGAGGATATCTCAACAACAGAGGTCCCCACTGGTGAGTGAAGAGCCCCAGCCCCACACCAGGTTTCCCAGCCTGAATGCACCAGTGACAAGAAGAGGAGATGCCAAAATATCTGGCTGTGAAAATCAGCTGGGATTCCATCTGTCCAGGAGAGGCACAAGGCTGCCAGAAAACCAGGCATCATCTTAAATGGCCCACACACACTCTCAGACACTAAACCTGGGCTCCAGCAAGGTATGGCAACTCAGGAGGTGCCAGAATACAGGGAGAAACTGAGTTTTGTGTCTTCAAGGCAATGGCTGAAGGGACAGGGGCCATTGTGTCTGGGTTGAGACCTCCTGTCATGCAGCCTGCATGCACACAGCTTCTTTCTTCTGTTGAGCAGTCTCCCAACATGACCAAATCTGAGTCTGCATTAACCTGATGGAGTCTACTCAGTCCAGCCTGGTGACTCCTGGGTACCCTGCCTCACCCAACTCGTACACAACCTGAGGCTCTTTTAGCAGTAAACATCTGCCCTGACTCATGAGCCAGAGGCACTTATGGCAGAGGACAATCAGCCCTAGCCTACACTGTAGTCTTGCCTGGACAACACTCGAGGGTTCACAGGCCCAAGTTTGGCAGTGACTGACCTTGGTGTGCTCTAAACCTTTTGCAGAGTAGCCCAAGGCTCAACACTGATGCCAAAATTGAATCTGTATTAACATGGTGAACAGGATGGGTACCAGTAACAGCCAGTCTCAGTTCACAGCATAGCCTCTCCTACACACCTCCAGGTCCAGTAACCAACTGTGGATCACTTTGCAGCTCCTTCAGGTAGCCCTGGGCTGGTCATAAGCAGTGGCTGACTTGGCCTGCATGGGAGCTCCTCACGAGAGGCCCCAGAACCAACTCTTCTGGAGGCCGGCTTCAGATCACAACAGAGTACCACCCAATTAGCTTCACAAATGCAACACACAAAAGGTGGTCTCAGCAGGTACCAGAGCCTGCTGGGGCAAATCCTGCTCATGGGGTTAGTCCCATCACAGCAGCTTGTGTGCTGTCATCGGGGCCAATCTTCACAGAAAGTCAGGAAGAGGGTGAATGCCACCTACTGAGGTGCCAACAGTAATCAAGGCTCAACTACAACAGGAGAGTACACACAACACACAAGAGGGACAATTCTAGTGCACCCAGCTCAAGTGAGCAGGGAGACTGTGCCACTGGGCCCCGCAGGGCATGTACTACATAAGGCCATCCAGCCAAGAATGGGAGATGTAGCAGATCTACCTAATATGTAGAAAAATACAGAAGTAGCAAAAGATAAAGCAAAGAAATATGTCACAAGTGAAAGAATGGGAGAAAGTTCCAGAAAAAGAACTAAATGAAATATAGACAAGCAATCCACCAGATACATATTTAAAAACAATCACTACAAGAATGCTCAACGATCTCAAGGAGAACTTCAACAAAGAGATAGTAAGCATAAAAAGGGACATAGAAACCATAAAAAACCACCAGTAAAAAATGAAGAATACAATAACTGAAATGAAGAATACAGTAGAAGGAATCAATAGCAGATTAGATGAAGTAGAGGACTGAATGAGCAATTTGGAAGATAAGTAGCAGAAAACACAAAACTGGAAGAGCAAAAACTATTAAAAAAATGAGGATAGTTTAAGAGACCTCTGGGACATCAATCATAACAACATTTGCATCATAAAGGTACCATAAGGAGAAGAGATAGAACAAGGGATTGAGAACCTATTTGAATAAATAATGATGGAAAACCTCACTAATCTGGACAATTAAATAGACATATAAGTTGAAGAAGAACAGGGAGTCCCAATCAAGTTGAACCTAAAGAGGCCCACACCAAGACACATCATAATTAAAATGGCAAAGCGTAAATACAAAGAAAGAATCTTAAAAGAAGCAAGAGAATGGAAGCTACTTGCAAGAGAGCTCCCACAAGATTGTCAACAGATTTCTGAACAGAAACTTTGCAGTCCAGAAGAGAGTATCACGAAATATTCAAACTGATGAAAAGCAAGGACCTGCAACAAAGACTACACTACTCAGCCAGGCTATCATTCAAAAAAGAAGGAGAAATAAAGAGCTTCCCAGACAAGAAAAAGCTAAAGGAGTTTATCACCCCAAAACCAGTATTGTAAGTAATGAAAAAGTGACTTCTTTAAGAACAAAGAGGGATAAAAAAAAATGAACATAAAGATGAATAATAAAATGGCAATAGCTATGTACATATTATAATCACTTTAAATGTAAATAGATTGAATGCTCCAATCAAAAGAGGTAGGGTAGGTGAATGGATAACAAACAAGACCCACACATATGCTGTTTATAACATACCCACTTCAGATCGAAAGACACACACAGACTAAAAGTAAAGTGATGGAAAAAGATATTTCATGCAAATGGAAATGAAAAAAAGCTGGAGTATCAATATTTGTATCAGACAAAAATGGAGTTTAAAACAAAAACTATACTAAGACACAAAGAGGGACATTACATAATAATAAAGGGATCTGTCCAACAAGAGGATGTAACCCTTGTAAACATTTATGTAGCCAACACAGGAGCACCTAAACATATAAAGCAAATATTGACCAACAGGAAGGATGATATGGACACTAATACAATCATAGTAGAGAAGTTTAATATCTCATTAACATCAATGGAATGATTTTCCAGACAGAAAATCAACAAAGAAAAAATGGCCTTAAAGAGCACCTCAAACCAGAAGGATTTAATTCATATTTTCAGAGCATTTCATCTCAATAAAGAAGAATATACATTCTTTTCAATTGGGCATGGGATATTTTCCAAGATAGACCACATGTTAGGCCACAAATGAAGTCTTAATACATTTAAGAAGATTGAGGCATCATAGCAAGTGTCTTCTCTGAACACAATGGAATGAAACTGGAAATGAATTATAGGAAAAACACTGAAAAATACACAAATAAACTAGGCTAAATAACATGCTACTAAACAATAAATGGGTTAACACTGAGGTCAATGAGAAAATCAAAATATGTCTTGAGACAAATGAAAACAAATACACAATGATTCTAAATCTATGAGAAGCACAAAAAGCAGTCCTACTAAGGAAATTCATGGTAATACGGACCTATCTCAAGAAACAAGAAAATCTCAAATAAACAATCCAGACTTACACTTATAAAAACTAGAAAAAGAACAGCAAACAAAGCCTAAAGTGACAACAAGGAAGGGAATAATGAAGATCATTGAAGAAATAAACAAAATAGAGTCTAAAAAATACAAAAGATCAACGGACCCAAGATCTGGTTATTTGAAAAAATTAAAAATATGGAATACTATTCTGCCATAAGAAAAGATGAAACAGTAACATTTGCGACAACATGGATGGATCTTGAGATTATAATGCTAAGCAAAATGAGTCAGATAGAAGAAGTAGAGAACCATATGATTTCACTGATATGTGGTATATGAAACTGAAAACAACAAAAGAACAAGAGAAACAAATGAAGAAACAAAAACTCATAGACACAGACAATAGTTTAGTGGTTACCAGCGGGTAAGGATGGAGGGGGTGGTAGATGAGGGTAAAGGAGATCAAATATATGGTTATGGAAAGAGAACTGACTCTGGGTGGTGAACACACAATGTGATATATTTGTATTACAGAATTACACACCTGAAATCTATGTACCTTTACTAACAGTTGTCACCCCAATAAACTTAAATTAAAAATAAAAGTAAAAAACAACAACAACAACAACAACAAAAAAACAAGAACAAAAAAAACACCTGACAAATCTTTAACCAAACTCATCAGGAAAAAAAAGAGAGGACCCAAATAAATAAAATCCAAAACGAAAGAGGAGAAGTGATGACAGACACCACAGAAATACAAAAAAAAAAAAAAAAAAAAAAAAAAAAAAAAAAAAAAAAATTAAGAAAATACTATGAGCAACTATACACCAACAAATTGGACCATCTGGAAGAAATGGATAAGCTCCTAGAAACATACAGTTTTCTAAGACTGAACCTAGAAGAAACAGAATATCCTAACCGATGGATTAATACTATTGAAATCCAATTAGTAATTAAAAAACTCCCAACAAAAAAAGTCCTAGACCAGATAGTTTCACAGGTGCATTTTACCATACATTCAAAGAAGAATTAACACCTATTTTTCTCAAACTATTCCAAAAAATTCAAGATGATGGAAGGCCCCCAAGCTTTTTTAAGAGGCAACTATTACCTTGATTCCAAAACCAGACAAAGATATTACAAAAAAAGAAAATTATAGACTGATATCCCTGATGAATATAAATGCCAAAAAAATCCTCTACAAAATATTAGCAAACCAAATCAGCAATACATTAAAAAGATCATACACCATGTTCAAATGGGATTTATTCATGGGATGCAAGGTTGGTTCAACAACTGCAAATCAATTAATATGATACACCACACAATTAAAATGAAAGATAAAAATCATATGATCATATCAATAGATGCAGAGAAAGCATTTGACAAAATCCAGCATCCAATTATGATAAAACTCTCAGCAAAGTGGGAATAGAGGGAATAAATCTTAACAAAATAAAGGCCATATAAGAAAAATCCACAGCTAACATGATACTTAACAGTGAAATGCTCAAAACTTTCTCCTTAAGATCAGGAACAAGATAGGGATGTCCACAGTCACCACTTTTATTCATCATAGTACTGGAAGTCCTAGCCACAGCAATCAGATGAATGAATAAATAAATATATAAATAAAGAGCATCCAAATTGGAAAGAAAGAAATAAAACTTCTTATTTGCAGATAGCATACTATATGCAGAGAATTCTAAAGATCCCACCAAAAAAAACCCCCCACAAAACTATTATAACTAATAAATGAGTTCAGTAAAGTAACAGAATACAAAATTAATATTCAGAAATCAGCTGTATTTCTCTATACCAGTAATGAACTATCAGAAACAGAAATTAAGAAAACAATCCCATTTATAATTGCATCAAAAATAAATAAAATACCTAGGAATAAATTTAACTAAGGAGGTAAAAGATCTGTACTTAGAAAACAATAAGTTGCATGAGTTCCTTGTATATTCTGGATACTAGCCCCTTATCGGAGGCACTGTTTGCAAAAATCTTCTCCCATTCAGTTGGTGGCCTCTTTATTTTGTCAATGGTTTCTTTTGCTGTGCAGAAGCTTTTGAGTTTCATATAGTCCCATTCGTTTATTTTAGCTTTTACTTCCATTGCCTTTGGAGTCAAGTTCATAAAATGCTCTTTGAACCCAAGGTCCATAAGTTTAGTACCTATGTTTTCTTCTATGCAGTTTATTGTGTCAGGTCTTATGCTTAAGTCTTTGATCCATTTTGAATTAACTTTGGTACATGGTGACAAATAGCAGTCCAGTTTCATTCTTTTGCATGTGGCTATCCAATTCTCCCAGCACCATTTATTGAAGAGGCTGTCTTTGCTCCATTGTCTGTTTTACTTCTTTGTCAAAAATTATCTGTCCATATTTATGTGGTTTTATTTCTGGGTTCTCAATTCTATTCCATTGGTCTATGTGTCTGTTTTTCTGCCAATACCATGCTGTTTTGATTATTGTAGCCCTGTAGTACAAGCCAAAGTCAGGAAGTGTGATACCTCCATTATTGTTCTTTTTCTTAAGATTGCTTTGGCTATTCGGGGTCTTTTGTGGTTCCAAACAAATCTGATGATTTTTGTTCTATTTCTTTAAAATATGCCATTGGGATTTTGATGGGGATTGCATTGAATCTGTATATTGCTTTGGGTAATATGGCCATTTTAACTATGTTGATTCTTCCAATCCATGAGCACGGAATGTCTTTCCATTTCTTTGTGTCTTCTTCAATTTCTTTCAAAAATGTCTTATAGTTTTCAGCATATAGGTCTTTCACATCCTTGGTTAAGTTTATTCCTAGGTATTTTATTCTTTTTGCAATTGCAAAAGGAATTGTTTTTTGTATTTCTTTTCTGAGATTTCATTGTTAGTATATAGGAAGGCAATGGACTTTTGTGCGTTGATTTTGTAGCCGGCAACTTTACTGTATTCGTTGATTGTTTCTAATAGCTTTTTGGTGGAGTCTTTAGGGTTTTCTATATATAGCATCATGTCATCTGCAAAGAGTGATAATTTAACTTCTTCATTCCCAATTTGGATGCCTTTTATTTCTTTCTCTTGCCTGATTGCTCTGGCAAGGACTTCCAACACTATGTTGAAAAGCAGAGGTGATAGGGGACATCCCTGTCGTGTTCCTGAACGTAGAGCAAAGGGCTTCAGTTTTTCTCCATTAATTATGTGATTAGCAGAGGGCTTGTCATATATAGCCTTTATTATGCTAAGGTATTTACCTTCTATACCCATTTTATTAAGTGTTTTAATCATAAATGGATATTGTATCTTGTCAAATGCTTTTTCTGCATCAATTGAGATAATCATATGATTTTGTCCTTTATTTTGTTTATGTGAAGTATCACATTGATGGATTTGCGTATGTTGAACCATCCTTGTACCCCGGGGATTAACCCCACTTGGTCGTGATGAATAATCTTTTTAATGCATTGTTGTATTCGATTTGCTAGAATTTTATTTAGGATTTTTGCATCGGTATTCATTAGAGATATTGGTCTGTAGTTTTCTTTTTTTGTGCTGTCCTTACCAGGTTTTGGTATCAGGGTAATGTTGGCCTCATAAAATGAGTTAGGGAGTACTGTCTCTTCTTCAATTTTTTGGAAGAGTTTGTGCAGAATTGGTATTAGATCAAGGAACTCATGCAACTCAACAACAAAAAAACAAAGAACCCAATTGAAAAATGGGCAGAGGACTTGAAGAGACATTTCTCCAAAGAGGACATACAAATGGCAAATAGACATATGAAAAAATGCTCATCATCACTAATCATCAGAGAAATGCAAATCAAAACCACAATGAGATATCACCTCACCCCAGTCAGAATGGCTATCATCAACAAGACAAACAATAACAAATGTTGGAGAGGCTGTGGAGAAAAAGGAACCCTCATACACTGTTGGTGGGAATGCAGACTGGTGCAGCCGTTATGGAAGGCAGTGTGGAGGTTTCTCAAAGAATTACGAATAGAATTGCCATATGACCCAGCAATCCCTCTTCTGGGTATCTACCCAAAAATCTGAAAACATTTAGAGATAAAGACACGTGTGCTCAATGTTCATTGCAGCTTTGTTTACGGTGGCCAAGACATGGAAACAACCAAAATGTCCTTCGATAGATGAATGGATAAAGAAGTTGTGGTATATATACACAATGGAATACTATTCGCCAGTAAGAAAAGATGATATAGGAACATTTGTGACAACATGGATGGATCTTGAGAGAGTAATGCTGAGCGAAACAAGTCAGACAGAAAAAGCAGAGAACCATGTGATTTCACTGATATGTGGTATATAAACCAAAAACAACAAAAGAACAAGACAAACAAATGAGAAACAGAAACTCATAGACACAGACAATAGTTTAGTGGTTGCCAGAGGGTAACGGGGGAGGGGGGTGGGGGGTGGGAGATGAGGGTAAGGGGGATCGAATATATGGTGTTGGAAGGAGAACTGACTCTGGGTGATGAACACACAATGGGATTTATAGATGATGTAATACACAATTGTACACCTGAAATCTATGTAATTTTACTAACAATTGTCACCCCAATAAATTTAATAATAAAAAAAAATAAATAAAAAAAAAAAAAAGAAAAAAAGAAAACAATAAGACACTGAAGAAAAAAAAAAACTGAAGAAGTTAGAAATAAATGGATAAATATACCGTGTTCATGAATAGGAAGAATTAACATCATTAAAATATCCACATTTCCGAAAGCAATCTATAGATTCAATGCAATCCCTATCAATATACCAATGGCAGTTTTCACAGGATTAGAACAAATAATCCTAAAATTTATACACAATCACAAAAGAGCCCAAATAGCCACACCAATCTTGAGAACGAAAAACAAAATTGGAAGTATCACATACCTGATATCAAACTATATTACAAGGCTGTAGTAATCAAAACAGTATGGTATGGCATATAAACAGACACATAGATCAGTGGAAAAGAATAGGGAACCCAGAAATAAACCCACACCTATAAGGTCATATAATCTATGACAAACGAAAGAAGAATATACACAGGGAAAAGATAGTCTATTCAATAAATGATATTTGGAAAATTATACATATGATGCATATAAAAAAGAAACTGGACCACGTTCTTACTCCATATACTACAAGAATCAACTCAAAGTGGATTAAAGACTTAAATATAAGACCCCAAACCATAAAACTCCTAGAAGAAAACATAGGTAGTAAACTCTCTGACATCACTCAGTGATATTTTTTCTGATCTACTCCTCAGGCAAGGGACACAAAAGAAAAACTAAACAAATGGAACTACATCAAAGTCAAAAGATTTTGCACAGCAAGCAACCCATCAACAAAACAAAAAGATAACCTACTGAATGGGAGAAGATATTCACCAATGACACATCAAATAAGGGATTACTATCCAAAATATGTAAAGAACTAATAAAACTCAACACCAAAAATGAACAAACAATCCAATTGAAAAAATGGGCTGAGGACCTGAATAGACATTTCTCCAAAGAGGACATACAGATGGGCAATAGACATATGAAAAAATATTCAACATCACTAATCATCCAATAAATGGAAATTAGAACCACAATGCGATATCACTTCATACCCATGAGAATGGCTATCATCAATAAAGAACAAGGAACAAGTGCTGCAGAGTATGTGGAGAAAATGGAACTCCTGTGTACTATTGTTGGAATTGCAAATTAGTGCAGCAACAACGAAAAATAGTGTGGAGTTTCCTCAAAAAATTAAAAATAAAACTACCTTATGACCCAAATTTCCACTCTGGGAATATATGCAAAGAAATCAAAAACTGTAATTTGAAAACATATATGCACCTGTATGTTCACTGCAGTGTTATTTACCATAACTAAGATAGGGAAGCAACCTAAGTGCCCATTAATAGAAAACTGAATAAAGAAGATGTGGTACACATATAAGACAGAATATTACTTGGCCATAAAAAATGAAATAGCATTTGCAACAACATGGATGGCCTTAGATATTATTATACTAAGTGAAATAATTCAGACAAAGACAATTACCATATTGTCGTGCGGGGGGCCCTGCTCGCTGCGCCATGTGTCGTGCGGGACGGCCTGCGGGGTCTCTGCTCCCCCTCCCCATACAAGAACGCAGGATATGGTGAGGCCAAAAAGGAACACCCACGGAGCCATAGGTAGGGGAGTCATACCACTTTATTCTCTCTGGCGGCACTATACTCTCACTGGAGGCTGGATACACACTGTCCGCAAACCGACATCCACGCTTGCCAGCCCAGCCGCCATCTTCTTGCTAGCCCCATCCTTCTTCTCTTTCTCTTCCTTCCTCCTCTCCGTAGCCACAGCAGTTATATTGTGGCCAATGGCTCACTGGTTACAGCTGACGGCCAACTAGCCACAGCTGATGGCCATGCAATCACAGTTGGCCATTTACTACCTGAGCCAGCACCTGTCTATGTGAGGCCGAGAGCCTGGAAACTATTCTCTGGGGCTCCACCCCCACACTCCACCCCTACAGGCTCTCGCCTCACAATCTACGCGACAAGCGTCTTCCATGAGGGGACCTGTGCGAGGAGCCTGGGGGTGAATGCAATATCCTGGACACAGCCAGGCTCTCTGGGCACAGCCAGGGTTTCTCAGGGCACCACCAGTGCTTCTGGGCACGGCCAGACTTCCTGGACTTCTTAGGGTACCACCTATCTTCCCGGACACAGCCAGGGTTTCTCAGGGCACCACCAGTACTCCTGGGCACTGCCAGACTTCCTGGACTTCTTAGGGTACCACCTGTCTTCCCGGACACAGCCAGGGTTTCTCAGGGCACCACCAGTACTCCTGGGCACAGCCAGACTTCCTGGACTTCTTAGGGTACCACCTGTCTTCCCGGACACAGCCAGGGTTTCTCAGGGCACCACCAGTACTCCTGGGCACTGCCAGACTTCCTGGACTTCTTAGGGTACCACCTGTCTTCCCGGACACAGCCAGGGTTTCTCAGGGCACCACCAGTACTCCTGGGCACTGCCAGACTTCCTGGACTTCTTAAGGTACCACCTGTCTTCCCGGACACAGCCAGGGTTTCTCAGGGCACCACCAGTACTCCTGGGCACAGCCAGACTTCCTGGACTTCTTAGGGTACCACCTGTCTTCCCGGACACAGCCAGGGTTTCTCAGGGCACCACCAGTACTCCTGGGCACTGCCAGACTTCCTGGACTTCTTAGGGTACCACCTGTCTTCCCGGACACAGCCAGGGTTTCTCAGGGCACCACCAGTACTCCTGGGCACTGCCAGACTTCCTGGACTTCTTAGGGTACCACTAGTTTCCCCGGGCACAGCTAGGATTTCTCAGGGCACTGCCACTTTCTCTGGGAACAGCCACACTTCCTGGACACAGCCAGGGTTTCTCAGGGCACCACCACTCTCTGTGGACACAGCCACACTTCCTGGACACAGCCAGGGCTTCTCAGGGCACCGCCACTCTCTGTGGGCACAGCCACACTTCCTGGACACAGCCAGGGCTTCTCAGGGCACTGCCACTCTCTCTGGGAACAGCCCGACTTCCTGGGCACAGCCAGGGTACCTTCAGGGCTCTACTACTCTCTCTGGGAACAGCCCGACTTCCTGGGCACAGCCAGGGTATCTTCAGGGCTCAGCCAGACCTCTCAGCGCACTGCCACTCTCTCTGTGCCTCTCAGGGTACCCTGCTGGAACAACAGCGACTCACAATCAAGGTGCTTACATATTCTCAATGGCGGCCAGTCAAGAGACAAAAGCAAATATCCCCCAGTTCCACTAACTACAGTTCCCAAACAAACAGTCAAGCGGTCCATTAAATTAGGGATGGAAGGCAATTCCCCATAGTCCATAGTCATTCACCAGGGCTGTCCTGGGGGTGAGGGATGACCTTGACCTCACCCTCATCTCCCACGGAGGACTCAGCAAGCGTTACCTCCTGGGACTATAAGTCCTGCATCCGGGCTGTCTGAGCAGGAACTTCCCCGGCCCACAGGGCTGCAACAACCTTCGCTTTCTCCGGCCTGTGCTGGTTGGGGAACCGTCCACATCTTTCCACCTCTCCGCGGGGCTCCATCTCTGCAGCAGCTGCATGGCTTTTCCTGTGCTGGTGGGAGAACCGTCCACATCTTTCCACCTCTCCACGGGGCTCCATCTCTCCAGCAGCTGCATGGCTTTTCCTGTGCTGGTGGGAGAACCGTCCACGTCCTCCCACCCCTCCACGAGGGTCCAGCTCTCCGGCAGCTGCTCCTCCTGGTCTTCCAGAGATTGGGTGTTCATACGCCGTCCTTCGGGGCTCCACCGTCCTTCGGGGAGCTTTGGCCGGCACCATACCCTGCTCGCTGCGCCATTTGTCGTGCGGGGGACCCTGCTCGCTGCGCCATGTGTCGTGCGGGACGGCCTGCGGGGTCTCTGCTCCCCCTCCCCATACAAGAACGCAGGATATGGTGAGGCCAAAAAGGAACACCCACGGAGCCATAGGTAGGGGAGTCATACCACTTTATTCTCTCTGGCGGCACTATACTCTCACTGGAGGCTGGATACACACTGTCCGCAAACCGCCATCCACGCTTGCCAGCCCAGCCGCCATCTTCTTGCTAGCCCCATCCTTCTTCTCTTTCTCTTCCTTCCTCCTCTCCGTAGCCACAGCAGTTATATTGTGGCCAATGGCTCACTGGTTACAGCTGACGGCCAACTAGCCACAGCTGATGGCCATGCAATCACAGTTGGCCATTTACTACCTGAGCCAGCACCTGTCTATGTGAGGCCGAGAGCCTGGAAACTATTCTCTGGGGCTCCACCCCCACACATATGATCTCATTTATATGTGGAATCTAAAGAATAAAACAAAACAAACAAAACAGAGTCACACACATAGATATCGAGAATCAAATGGTGATTGCCAGATGGGAGGGGGTCTGAGGTCTGGGTGAAAAAGATGGAGAAATTCAGATATTGCAAATTAGCAGTTATAAAATAGTCACAGGGATGTAAAGTACAACATAGGAAATATTGTCAATAATATTGTAATAAATATGCATAGTGCCAGGTACGAGACTAATTGGGGGGATCATTTTATAAATTATACAAATGTCTCCCTAGTATGCTGTACACCTGAAACTAATATAAAATAATATTGAATTTCAAATTAACTTAAAATAAAAAATAAGTAAGATGGAAGCAAACCAAACCACCAGGATTAAAAGTTGGCATAAGTCATATAAAATATTTTATTATCTAAAAGTCCTCTTTTAAAATATAAAGCTGATGCAGTTACTCACGGGTCATATCAACCTTTAAAAACATTTTAGACATAAGAAATTTAGATATTTTAATGTATTTTTATTGACAGGAAATACAAATTCAAGTCAACACATCTACTCATTTCTTGAGAACCATAGATTCATGTTTCAGTTTGATTCAACCTTTTCTTGTTAAGTACTGTGTTTCCCTGAAAATAAGACCTAGATGGACAATCAGCTCTAATGCGTCTTTTGGAGCCAAAATTAATATAAGACCTTGTGGGGACAGAGCCAGGAGTGCAGTTTCCAGGCTCTCGCCCTCATGTTGAAAGGTGCTGGCTCAGGTAGTAAATGGCCATCAACTGTGTTTGGATGGCCATCAGCTGTGCCTAGTTGGCCGTCAGCTGTAACCATTGAGCCATTGGCCGCTAATATAACTGCTGTGGCTACGCTAGCAGAAAATGGAGGCTAGCAAGCAGATGGTGGCTGAGCTAGCAAGAGCAGATTGCAGTTAGCATGGCTTGTTGTAGCTAGCAAGTAAGGTGGGTTGGCAGAGAAGTAGACGGCAGGATGCGGATAGTGTGGCTCCTGCTTCCTGTGTCTCCAATCCAGGCCGCCAGCAAGAATATAGTGGTACGACTCTCCTATCTATGGCTCCGTGGGTGTTCCTTTTTGGCTTCACTATGTCCTGCGTTCTTATGTGGGGAGCGGGACCAGAGACCCCGCATGTCACCCTGCATGACAGACCTGATCTTATTTTACTGTAATATGAGACTGGGTCTATAATATAATATAATATAATATAATATAATATAATATAATATAATATAATAAATATAATTGTGGGGACAGAGCCCCAGAAAGTAGTTTACAGGCTCTCGGCCTCACGTGGAAGGGTGCTGGCTCGGGTGGTGGATGGCTGTCGGCTATGGCCAGTTAGCCGATTGGCGGCTGGTATAACTGCTGTGGCTACAAAGGATTGCCGAGGATTGCCGAGGAGCGGAGCAGAGCCGAAGAGAGCGGAAGAGGAGAGCCGAGGAGAGCGGAAGAGGAGAGCCGAGAGCGCGGAAGAGAGTCGAGGAGAGTGGAGGAGAGTCGTCGGTCGGTCAGTTGGCGGAAAGGCGGACGGCAGGTCGCACGTCCGGTGAACCCAGCCTCCAGTGAGACCACAGTGGTATGACTCCCCTACCTATGGCTCCATGGGTGTTCCTTTTTGGCTTCACCATATCCTGCGTTCTTGTGTGGGGAGCGGGAGCAGAGACCCCGCAGGCCACCCCGCCTGAAAGATGGCGCCGCGAGAAGGCCTCCGCGCACGACAATAATATAATATAATATAACATAACATAACATAACATAACATAACATAATATAATATAATATAATATAATATAATATAATATATAATATAATATTGAGTCTTATATTAATTTTTGTTCCAAAAGATGCATTAGAGGTGATTGTCCAGCTAGGTCTTATTTTTGGGGAAACACGGTAGGTAGCAGCAGGCCATGAGCAAACACTTAGAATTGCAGTAAGTATAATAAGTGCTTTTATGTCAAAAGTTTAAGCAGAGCTGTTTCCATTTAAAAGAAATTCATGCCAGAGGGCAAGGGGGCCGGGTGGTGGGGGGTGGGAGATGAGGGTAAGGGGGATCGAATATATGGTGATGGAAGGAGAATTGTCTCTGGGTGGTGAACACACAATGGGATTTATAGATGATGTAATACAGAATTGTACACCTGAAATCTATGCAATTTTACTAACAATTGTCACCCCAATAAATTTAATAAAATAAAATTTAAAAAAAAAAGAAATTCAAAATATTGTGGCTCATTTTACTTTCTCTTAGAACGTTGGGTAATGCATTTCTAATTCCATTTTATTCCCTTGTTACTTTTCTTTACCCTATTCATGAATTGAAATTGTAATCTTAAGCACCCTTGTAGGAGTTTCCGTTTCCAAATACTGATGCATATTTACAGCTAAATATCCAGTCACTGCTTCCTCTAAAACCTTTGTAATAAAGTCTATTTTATTTTAAAGATGAAGAAACGACCATATCATATACCCAATGAAAATATTCTCTCTATTTCTTGATTGAGGTTGGTATACTCATGTTCTATTCTATTCTGTCTTCTTACCTAAATCTGATCACACTAAAGAATCACATCAAGTCATATATACTGGGGGAAAGCAGAGTTTGCCGGTCCAAACTATGCCTTTTTGAGATATTGATTATTCTAAGCCAGTTATTTTAAAGAGAAAAAAAAAGATTCAAGGAGAATTTTTGACCCTCCCCCTTTACATGCCTAAAGGAATTCATATAGAAAAACTTACTTAAATGAAAGGAGCTGTCATTTTAGCATCATAATATGATCTAAGTGTGGTAGATAGTAAGAAGCTAAGCAAAATCTGTTAGATTCCCCATTGTGTATCATTGTTTCTAGGTTGCCAGGCAAGAATTTATCACCTGTTTGCTCTTTCTCATCTACATGTGAGTTACCTACCATGTTTCCTCAAAAATAAGACCTAATCGGAAAACAAGACATAGCATAATTTTTAAGGAGGACATCCCCTGAACATAAGCCCTAGTGTGTCTTTTAGAGCAAAACTTAATGTAAGACCTGGTCTTATTTTTGGGGAAACATGGTACTTTTCCTTTGAAGTCCCAGAAACCTGCCTTCCTTTCCTTAGTCCAGAAAAACATATAAGCCTCCACTGCCTGATTTGTCCTGGGGTCCCATATTGTTACAGTGCCTCCATGTATACATACATAATAAATTTGGTTATTTTCTCCTGTTAATCTGTCTGTTGTCAATTTGATTATTAGACGAGCCAGAAGAACTTACAAGGGTAGAAGGAAAATTATTTTTCTGCCCTCCAAATACAATGATAAAATACACATTTATTTAACTAAATTGTTAAAATTTAATAATGGTAGCTATTACAACCACCTGTGGTTCAGTCACTGTGGTAAACACCTTTTATACATGATCTTTTATGACACAAGAATCCTTCCAGTATATATGTGATCCTTGCTAGCCAGGCATTCATCATATTACTCTTGGCAGCTATATGGTTTCTTGAGAAGCTAACATAATCAAAATGCAAAAATATTCACTAATAAACTACCTCATAAATTAATATTCACTTAATTACCCCTCCATGATAAATACTAGCATCCCTCTTTTTCCATTATATCCTAGTCATAATCTAGTATTTTAATGTAGACATATTCAAATTCATCACACTGTAAAATTGGAAATTTTACAAAAGATGCAGAATTTCATGAAATTGATGAAAGTGATAACAAAAATTACTTGTGAAACAAACAATAAATGGGAATCTTGCAGAGATAGACCACTTAATAGTTAAATAAGAGAACATTGACCATAATGATGAAGATGGAGTTCTTTTGTAAACAGATGAAGCCCCGCCTTATTTTTCCAGAAATGACTTTATTAATTTTTTCTGAAAAATTGCACACACACAAGAAAAGTCAAAATCAACATAAAATCAATCTTTGTTCTGAGTAGTGCATAGTTCAAATTTAAATACAATTTTGTTAAATGTAAGATAAATGTTTTGTATACCATTATTGTTTTCAAGCTTCCATCCCAATTAAAACTTTTATTCACAATTTTCAATGTATTTTTGGTCCTTTTAATTTGTATTCACTTAAATGGACTTTTCTGATGTCAATTACTCTTGGATAATGAGGACTTTCAGCATTATTATCAATGTTTACATGAGGAAAAAAATTCAGAAAACTATAGTAGCTTGATGTAACAATCAGAGGACAAAAAACATACTAGTTATTTGAGCAGAGGAAATATTAATATAAAAATAGTTGACTTGGTATAAAGATTGTTAAATTGAAACTAAAAAGGTAAAAATAGAACACCAAATCATCACAGAGTTAGCAACTCCAGGAAGCAGCTACCATACTTGTATCTAGGGCTGGACAAACAGAAGAGGTTTAACTTTATAAAACTAGAAACATAGAGGAAGGGCTCTGTCGTGCGGGAGACCCTGCTCGCTGCGCCATTTGTCGTGCTGGGAGTCAGGCGGAGTCTCTGCTCCCACTCCCCATACAAGAACACAGGATATGGTGAGGCCAAAAAGGAACACCCACGGAGCCATAGATGGGGGAGTCATACCACTATATTCTCTCTGGCGGCACTATACTCTCACTGGAGGCTGGATCCACACTGTCCGCAAACCGCCATCCACGCTTGCCAGCCCAGCCGCCATCTTCTTGCTAGCCCCCATTCTTTCTCTCTTCTCTTTCTGCTAGCGTAGCCACAGCAGTTATATTAGTGGCCAATGGCTCACTGGTTACAGCTGACGGCCAACTAGCCACAACTGATGGCCATGCAATCACAGTTGATGGCCATTTACTACCTGAGCCAGCACCTGTCTATGTGAGGCCAAGAGCCTGGAAACTACTTTCTGGGGCTCTGCCCCCACAGGCTCCATAGCACTGACTCTCAGATGTCTGAAGAGGGGGGCACTGGGGTCACTCTGGGAGAAGAGGAAGCAGGTATGTTGAGGCTGGTTCTGTAAGTATTGGAAAAGCGACATAGTGGATTCAACTGCTACTTTGGGAGAAACTTGCTGCTTCCAGTGTGTAGAAGCTTGCTGAGGAGAGATGTGAGACTCAAAGAAACAGGAAATCAACATGAAACCAACAGAGATTAAGCAGGAAAGAGCATGTCTCTTCTTCTTTCACCTTCAGCCTTGCAGTCTCCCAGTCATGTCCTGTAGGGACAGAGTCCCAGTGAGCAGCTTCCAGACTCTCGGCCTCATGTGGAAAGATGCTGGCTCGGGTAGTAGATGGCTATCAGCTGTGACTAGTTGGCCATGAGCTGTAACCAGTTAGCCATTAACCACTGATATAACTGTCGTGGCTAAGCTAGCAAGTGTGGATTGTGGATTGCGGATTGCGGATTGCAGAGAGGTGGATTACAGTTAGCACGGCGGATTACAGTTAGCAAGTGAGGTTGGTTGGCAGAGAAGCAGCCCAGCTGCTGGCGAGAATATAGTCGTATGACTCCCTTATCTATGGCTCCATGGTTGTTTCTTTTTGGCCTCATCATATCCTGTGTTCTTATGAGGGGAGCAGGAGCTGAGACCCCGCATAGCATCCCACGTAACACATGGCGCAGCGAGCAGAGTACGACGCTGGCCAGATTCCCCCAAGGGGTAATGGAGCAGTTTATATGTATGAGAGCTTTCTTTTGGGACACCCGTAAGGAGCAGCGCCGGTAGCAGGAAACGCAATCTGCCTGGGAGAAACGTGACCCATCGGTGAATCGGTGGTCCTCTGAAGCCTCCGGATGACACACTGCCCTGTTGGCCAAAGTAAGCGTCATCTTCCTCTTGGTGGTCTGCTGCTACCGTGGGATCCTAGAGTTGTGGAAGTTTCACACCAAGGCCTTCACCCACTCATACACCTGGCACTGTGAGCAGGATTCTGGCCAGATAGGAATAGAGTCTGACTCTGGGCAGGAGGACATGTGGCCCCCACACAGTGTATGGTAGCTGGTAGCCACTGTTCTCAGAATTTGGACCCCCGAGTAGGGGTGGGAGGACATGGGTGGCTCTCGGCCAGCATGAAGAGGTCCCTGCAGATTCTAGCTGAGTGGTTGCCGGAGGAAGCAAAGGTACAGCCGGCCATGTGGGTTGGATGTTCCTCACTGGGTTGCATCATAACATGGAAGACGCACTTAACGAAATAGCTCAGGTGCAGGACCAGCAGCCCTGGGGGGAGGCACTGGAAGCTCATGACCACCGGTTGGAGGAGGTTCTCACCACATTGCATCATAACTCAGAGGAAACGCTTGCTGGAATACCCCAGGTGCGGGACCAGGTGTCCTGATGGGAGGCACTGGCAGCTTGGGTCTGCCTATTAGAGGAGGAGCCCCACAGTGGAGACTCTGAGGCAGAGGCGGATGGGCACAAGTGGACACAATGTAGCTCCCAACCTCCACGCCCGACCCATTATGAAGCAAAAGGTAAAGTATGAGCAACCTTTGGGCCCCAGGGGCATTGCTGCGGCAACCCAGCTGTGACTGAGTTCACAACCTACACCCCTTATACTCCCACTGAGTTGCAGGAGCTGGGGAGGTGGTGCCGACAGTGCCCTGGAGAGCCAATCTCGGCTTGGCTACTATGTTTATGGGATGAGGGGGTAGACAGCACTCTGCTCCCCAGGCAAAATGAAAAAGCTAGCCTTCATGACGGTGCATCTGTCCCTGTAATAAAGGTTACAGAATTGCCATAAGTTGGCCCAAGACCCGGGCAAACACATTCTAATGGAGTGACTCACTGCTGTGGTCCGCACAGTATGGGGAGAGGCTTGCGAGCTGCCAGACCCTATGAGTAAATGGCAGTAGAACAAGGAACTTACTCAAATCATCTGTGAAATGGGTGTGAGACATGCTATGTTCAACCCTAATATGCAGGGGATGGATGAGGAACGTTTTACAATGAGCATGAGAGATCTAGTTTTGGATACTGCCCCTTCAAGTGCTTTTGGATCCTTAGTTGCCATTCTTCTGCCCTGTGTGGGGCGGCAGATCCATGAAGTTGTCATTGCCATGGCCACTGTGGGGGATGTTGAAAGCCAGCAGCAAAGGAAGTTAAGACAGGAGGTCCAAGAAGTTAAGACCTGGAAGCCCAAGCCAAAAGTAAGGGGGTGAGGTTGTGGGCCTCAGAGAGTAACACACACGCAGATGTGGCGTGATCTCGTGGCAGCAGGGGTTGATCGGGAAAAAATAGACTGACAACCCAATGCACTCTTGTTGGAACTTTGGAAACAGTTGCATCCGGAACAGCAATTCCGATGAAGCCTAAAGGAGAAGTCTGGGAAAGCGTGACCCGTGTCCCTTCAAGACTTCATGCAGCCGCTTGAGGCCGACTCCTTTCAGCTTGATTAGGGGTGGGGCCAAGGTACCCTGTCAGAGGGCATGAGCAGGGAACGGAGGCCCCATGTGGAACTGCCCATATATTGGTTCCCTTCTAATGTGCAGAGGGTTTTGGCCCTAGTTGACACTGGCGCAGACTGTAGTCTTATTTATGGGAACCCAGAACTGCTCCCCAGACCAGCAATCTGCATTGATGGCTACAGAGGAAAGACTGTGACGGTAAAAGCTGTTTCCTTACCACTGCGTATAGGAAGGCTTCACCCCTGTACCTACAAGTTGTATATCTCCCCCGTTCCAGAATATATTCTAGGGGTGGACGTGCAACCTGGCCTCAATTTACAGATGTCGGTTGGAGAGTTCTGTCTCCGGATCTGGGCGATGAAATCGGTGATATGCGGGCATGCTCACCACCCTCCTCAAGTGTTGTCACAGACCCGGCGCGTGGTTATAGTGTGACAGTACCGCCTGCCAGGAGGACAGGAGGAGATTGGTCGTACAATTTTGGAATTGGAGAAGGCACATATTGTGAGGCCGACACACAGGCCTTTCAACTCCCCAGTGTGGCCTGTCAAGAAGCCAGATGGGATCTGGCAAATGACGGACTATAGGGAGTTAAATGAGGTGACGCCACAGTTGCACGCTAAAGTGCCTTCAATTCACGATTTGATGCATCGTCTGACTGTCCGCCTAGGAATGTATCACTGTGTAGTGGACTTGGCAAATGCTTTTTTCTCCATTGACATTGCACCAGAGTGTCAAGAGCAGTTTGCTTTTACTTGGGATGGGCGGCAATGGACTTTTCAAGTCCTTCCACAAGGATACTTGCACAGCCCCACTATCTGCCATGGGCTTGTAGCCTGGGATTTGGCACAGTGGGATCAGCCGTCCTCTGTGGTCCTGTTTCATTATGTTGATGATGTATGTTTAACTAATGTCTGATTCTCTTTCAGATTTACAGCAAGCAGCTCCCTCTCTTCTCCGCCACCTGAAGTCACATTGCTGAGTGGTGAACGAGGAAAAGGTCCAAGGCCTTGGCTTATCCATCAAGTTTTTGGGTGTTGTGTGGTCGCATAAGACAAAGGTCATACCTGAGGCAATTACTGACAAAATACAAGCCTTTCCCCAGCTAACCAAGGTCTCCCAACTGCAGTTGTATTTGAGTCTGCTGGGGTATTGGCGAGAGTTGATACCCACTGTGCCAAATCCCATTTAGCACAAAGGGCAAGGCCCTTATATAGCATGATAGAAAAGGGGCATCATGGGATTGGAGCAAGGCTTTGTTGCCACAAAATGGGTATTGCAGCAGGCACAGGCTCTGCAAGTAGTAGATCCTGGCCGCCCATTTGAACTTGATGTTCACGTAACCCAAGAGGGGTACGGTTGGGGCCTCTGGCAAAGGCAGGAGTGTCTCCGGTCGCCAGTGGGATTTTGGTTCCAATTATGGAAAGGAGCGGAGGACCGCTACTCTCTAGTAGAGAAATAACTGGCTGCCTCTGTATGTAGCCCTAGTGACCACAGAAGCCATCACAGGGACAGCACAGGTGATGGTTCAAACAACCTATCCCATCCAGGGGTGGGTCCATACGTGGACTCAGGGACCCAAAACGGGGTTGCACAGACCACCACCCTCGCCAAGTGGGGTGCCTACTTTGAGCAACGTAGCACCCTTAGTTCAAGCTCTTTGAGCACAGAGCTACAACAGGTCCTGGGGCCTGTGGAGCTTTCAGACAAGGCTGAGCCAAGCACTCTGCCTAGAGGGGAGGAGTTGGAGTCCTTGCCCTACAGAGAAGGACAGCCCCCAGTACCTGAGGATGCCTGGTTTACTGATAGTTCTAGCAGAGGAGCTGCAGCCATTTGGACAGTTATTGGTGTGCAGCCCAAAACAGACACCATTTGGTTTGGTACTGGGACGGGCCAGAGTAGCCAGTGGGCTGAATTACGGGCTGTGTGGATGGTGATCAGCCATGAGCCTGGGCCCCTAGTTATTTGCACTGACAGCTGGGCGGTGTTCCGGGGCCTAACGTTGTGGCTCCCTACATGGAAACACCAAAACTGGTTGGTGGGACACCGTCCACTGTGGAGTGAAGCCATGTGGCAGGACCTCTGGGACCTAGGGCAGAGAAAAGAGGTGACCCTAATGCATGTCACAGGTCACTCCCCCTTAGTGTCCCCAGGTAATGATGAAGCAGCCGCCCTAGCACGGGTCCGATGGTTAGAACGGGCTCCTGCCACTGATGTGGCCCATTGGCTGCATAGGAGATTACAGCACGCTGGAAGCCGAACCATGTGGCAGGTGAGCAGACGCTGGGGTCTGCCTTTGAAATGACAGGAGATAGCAGATGCCTGCTATGATTGTGCTGTCTGTGCCCAGGACAGCCCCCAAAGGCAGAGGCTCCCCTGGGAGACACAGCTGATTACATGAGGAAGGGTGCTCCTCACTCGCTGGCAAGTGGATTGCATTGGACTTCTGCATAAAGCCCGTAATGTGATGTATGCATTCACAGCAGTGGACACTGCTACGGGGTTGATGTTTGCTTGTCCGTGTCTGGCTGCAGATCAGTGGCATACAGTGGTCGCTCTTACACGGCTGTGCGCCCTCTATGGTCACCCCCAAGTCATTGAAAGTGACAGTGGTACACATTTTATGGGGCAAGAAGTGCAGCGCTGGTCTTCCAGGATGCACATACAATGGTTGTTTCATACCCTGCAAAATCCACAAGCAGCTGGCATGATGGAACGCTACAACCGCCTTTTGAAGCAAGGCCTCCGGGTGTCAAAACACCCTCCCACAATACGCGACTGGGCCTCACATCTATGGGACGTCTTGAGAATTCTGAATGAGAGACCACAGAAGGGAAGGCCCACACCAGTAGAAGCTTCTGCTACATCGAACGGCCGCTCCCATTCAGTGACAGGTCGAGAATGTTCAAGCCAGGCTGTGGCAGAAATGGAAACATTATGCTGCCAGCACCCACATGCTTGAAAGCAGGGGAACGGCAGCAGTGGACCTGGCCCTGGCGGGTCAAAAGCCCCCACTGTCAGTGGTTGGGCCTGATAGCCCAATGGGAGGCTGGTTTGACTCATGATTTGCAAGTGACACCAGGGGTGGTGGCTGAGTGGCCACATGTGACTGTGATATACGGTGGTACCAATGCCAGGATGATTTTGTGAGGAACCTATGTGCTCTCACTATGGCCTATTATGGGGTCCCCTCTTCTGTTACATGTTGAAACTACACAAGGGACCCCAAGCACTGCCATAAAGTTCTGGTACCACAAACCGGGAAAGGTGTCAGTGGCAGTGACCCTCCTTTCCCAGGACAAAAAGCTAGCATGTATCGTGCCAGATGGAAGTGATTTGTCATTGTTGGTTCCTAAGACTGCTTTTTGTTTCCGCCCATAGGTGCTTATAGGCTAATAAGGCACAGGGCCCTTTGCGGAAGATACTTGTCACATAGATTGTGAGGCGAGACCCTGTAGGGGTGGAGTGTGGGGACAGAGTCCCAGAGAGCAGTTTCCAGGCTCTTGGCCTCACATGGAAAGGTGCTGGTTTGAGTAGTAAATGGCCATCAGCTGTGACTAGTTAGTCTTGAGCTGTAACCAGTTACCATTAGCCACTGATATAACTGTCGTGGTTAAGCTAGCAAGCATGGATTGTGGATTGTGGATTGCAGATTGCAGATTGCAGAGAGGCAGATTGAAGTTAGCACGGAGGATTACATTTAGCAAGTGAGGTTGGTTGGCAGAGAAACAGATGGCGGGTTGCAGATGGTATCGTGTGGTTCCTTCTTCCTATGTTTCCAACCCAGCCGCCGGCGAGAATATAGTGGTATGATTTCCCTATCTATTGCCCTGTGGTTGTTCCTGTTTGGCTTCACCATATCCTGCATTATTATGTGGGGAGCAGGAGCTGAGACCCCACATGACACCCTGTGTGACATGTCCCATATTGGCAGAGCTAAATACAATGCCAACTGACAAAGCAGAAGTGTGGTTTGCAGAGTCCTGGCACCAGCATCACAAATAATAAAGAAGTGTGGTTTGAACCTGAGAGATAGTAGCTTCTTATCTGGCAGAGCCCACCTTTTTAGCTACTCAGCATCCATAAATATCTCTCTACACATATGTAATGCAGGGACTCAGCTCCCGCTCATCACATAAGAATGCAGGATATAGTGAGGCCAAAAAGGAATAACAACGGAGCCATAGATAGGGGAGTCACACCACTATATTCTCGATGACAGCTGGTGAAGACACAAAAGCAAACATCCGCTAGTACCCCAATGAGGGGTCTTCCTGTGCCCCAGTCTCACTGGCGGCTGCACGAGACACTGGAAGTAGGATCAACATTGTCCGCAATCCACCATCTGCTTACTAACCATACTTGCTAGCTGCAATCTTCTTGCTAACCACACTCACTAGCTGCAATCCCCCATCCGCTTCTATGCCAACCTATCAACTCCCTATTGTAGTCATGGCAATTATATTAATAGCTAATGGCTAACCAGTAACAGCTGATGGCCACCCAGCCACAGCAGATGGCCATTTGATTACAGCTGGTGGCCATTTAATAACCGAGCCAGCACCTTTCCACGTGAGGACTAGAGCCTGGAAACTGATTTCTGGGACTCTGTCCCCACAACATATTTGAACTTCGATACAATTAAAATAATTATGTTTCCAACACTAACATAATGCAATTATCCTTCATAAAATCAAAGATGTTTTCATACTCCCCACCAAATGAGGAAATAAGAAGTAACAGCAGCCATTGCATTCAACTTTGGAAGACAGTTACACTATTTATCTCTGGCACACTTCCTTAAAAGAACTCAGCTGGTGATGGTAGAACCATGATTGGAAACCCAAACTATCTGTCTCAAAATCTGAAGCTCTTTTCAATACCCCAAATTGTCTCTTAATGCTAAACTCCTAAATCAGACCAATATAGACACTGCTTCAGTGTTATATGAGGTGGTTATACCTAAACAGCATGGAAAGTTATGACTGATTTCAAAACAATAAACTAGAGAAAATAAGCAGAATAATCCAATTCTGACTGGAGGCTTATATTAGAAAATCTGCTAACAATTAAATGTTGAGAAGTAAACATTATAATAAAATGGTCCTACATTATCTAAAGATAGGAAATAATCATTACTTAAACAGTCTTTTATCACATTACCCAAATATTTAATCTAATTATTACTTCTGACAGTTTATTTTGATGTTATTTGCTAATTTAGCCATAATATTGTGGAGAGCAGTAGAGCAAGAGTGAGTAAGAGAGAGTAAGACAGACTCAATGTTTGAACATTCACATGCAAGAGAGACAGATTAGCATATGGCTTCTCTTATTCAGCACCATGACAATACATTTGTCATTGAAACACTTCTGAAGAAATTTAAAATGTTGTTTCATATATATATATATATACAAAAAAAAAAACAAAAAACATTATGGCCCACTGCTATGATTAGATTTTCCACCTACAGCCAGCTGTGTACAAATGAGAAATTTAAACTCAAACTGTTCAGCCTATTTTTGTGTTTTTTTACTTGACAAGGAACACAAAAATCACAACTTACCACTCATAAAAAAATTACTATTGATTTTTTTTTTTCTGGAGGTGAAAAAGTATATACATTTTCTCTTGTGACAATGAAATACAGTAAGAGGATCATATATGTTGGAAAGTTAGACTTCTATTTTCATAAGGTATAATACTCTAATCATTTTGCTGAAAAATAAAGTTTAATGACTGAGACAAATGTTTGAAGAAAGTGAAGAAAGGAGCATCAGGAAAGGAGAACGAGGCAGAGTTAAAGTCACTGTGTGAGCATTGATTCTTTGTCTGTATTTTGCTGTAACAAGCATTATGAGTCCTATGTCAGTGATATGAGCTGTAGGGCTTTTTGTCATAGGTTTGCCTACTTGGGATTATAATCAATGTTAAGGGAATCTCACTTCATATTTTCGTTTAAGAATGTTTCTCTTCAATGACATGTTTTATTGTTTTTAGGCATTTATAATTTATTTGAAGGAATTTGTCTTCTATTATAACGGTTCCATCCACATGGTTGTGTCTTTATTGTGACTGCATACATTTTACAGTTATATCTTCTGTTATAATTAAGCAGTGTTTTAGGTTATGTTATATATTACCATTCTTATAAAAAGTGCTTGTCACATAGTAGGTGTTCGTGGCATAATTTATTAATGAATGGCAAAGGACAGAACAGACTAAACCTCCTTAAGAATTGGAGTGTTTTATTTATCCATGTGATTTGTGAGCTTAGCACAGTGTCTATCGTATAGTAGGTGCTCAGTAAATTAATGAAGATGAGGAGGGAATTTAAGGAATTATTATGAAGGAAAAGTCAGCATGGTGCATTAGAAAAAATACTTATTTGGAAGTCAGGCATATCTGGCCTTTATAAAATAGTTCAACCAGTCTGTGTAATTTTAAATAAGTTGTTTTAGTTACTTGAGATTTAGCTTATTTTCTATTAATGATAATAATATATTTTATAAATTTGTTGTGAGAGTTAAATGATAGTGTACATAAAATACTTAATAGCATTCTACACAGAGAGGATTTTCTCATAAATATGGATGATGAAGACACTGCAGACAACAAACAGACAGGAGTTCAACTCCCTTATTGGATAACTGAAGGAAAGGTTGCAACTTTTAATATGACAGGTTTCCATACCATAGTCAAGCAGAAACAGAGGCAATGGGCATAATAGATATTTTTGGAAGGATTCTGGAAAGAAAAGGAAATTACATATAAACTGTGCCATAATTCTTAAATAATACAAAAGCATTTTATATGATAATTCATTGGATCTAATATTTTCTCTTCTATGACACTACTGAAGAAGTGTGGCAGTGTGGTACACTACAGAAGCAGTGTGGCAAATGTATTCAGCTTGCTCTGAAGTTATATAATATCTGGGTAAAGATCATGTGGAGGCACCAATAAAGAGTACAGGCAGCTTTAAATATCTATGTTAAAATATGCAAATAATAGTATAGAAAGTTCGGCAAGAAAGAAGCAAAATATTTTTTGTTACAAGTCCAGAACCCTAATAAAATTATTATGGTTTGGGGATATTCCAAATCAGTTTTCATAATCATGTCTATTTGCCTGGTAGAAAACACAGAGTGCATAATATTTTGCATATTTTTCATTTAATATGTTCTCCGTTATTACATGTTTATTGTATTTTAATGATTATGAACCTATGTGTAATATCACATAATTAATCATTCTTATGACAATTTTTAAATTATTTTTGCCCAAATACAAATAATAATACAATGATTATCTTTGTGCATTATTTCCAGGTAGTAAATTTCTGGAAATGGGACTATTCGATCAAAGCATTTTAACATTTTGTGGCTTTTTCCAACTGTCTTTCCAAAAAGATTACCAACCTACAATATATGACAATACTTAAAGGCCCTATGTTCTTTTTCTTTCCGTGGACATTCCATGTCTCTAGTCATGATGGGTTGTGTGTTTGTTTACTGGTGCCTTCTGAAGTATTCTGTCTTTGTTTTGTGGCAGTAAATTCCTGCTGTGAAATCTAGGTTTCATCTCGTTTTTCGTATCTGTTTTGTAGATCTCAGGCTAGTAACCTTACCTCTCTTATTCCTTTACATAAGGAATACTATTCAATTTAAACATACCTGATATCTGATTTACTCTGCCTTACAAGTTCAGCTGGAAGCTTTAAATTTCTTGCCAAACAATATGAAGATGACATCTTGAATTCTATACACTGAGATAGATGTTATTGATTCAAATTTATTCTGTTTCTCTTTCTAATGAAAATATAGATAGCTAAGGTCAATAGTATTCAGCACAGATTGATATTTTTTCCAATAATGAAATTAATAGGGCTACATGAGGATTTTACCTGCCACCTGGACATCATCAACAATTTACTCTAACTAAAATGAACCACACTCAGGTTAAAAAAGTATGGTTAACACCTTCCACAAAATAATGCAGGAAGAGCTAAATTTATCCATTGTTTTAGGCTATAAATAGGTCAGGGGTGTCTTAGAGACTGTGGGCAGAGGAGAGGAGTAAGCACCTCTTCAGGCAATAGTGAGGCCATAGGAGAATTGGCAAAGAATGAAATGTAGGAGGCCACAATGAATAAGATTGGTAATGAATAACAGGGGCAAATGGTAAATATAGAGTTTATTGTCAGGTGTTAAGGGTAAATTCAGTCATCACAAATGAACATTGGCACAGAATAAATGTATAGTGTGAATTTTTGGTAAGCTTAAATAATCAAAGCCAGGGTGAATGAATATAGAAACAAGGGAAGATGTAAGAGTGAGGAATAGAAAATAAGAATAAGAGCATTCAAGGGCAAAGCCTGAAAGGATTTTGATAATAGAAGAGGCCATTATTTTAGTTGCCGTTTATTCCCAGTCACATTTTTGTAATGTCCCCAACCTAAGGCTGCTAAGATACTACACAGTTTCTGATATAGCCTCAGTTCTTATTTTATGTGATAAAAGATGTGGTCTCCCATGCAAAAAAAAAAAAAAAAAAAAATCATAGGACATAAAACAAGCATTTCTATTGATAGATGAGTTTTAAATATAACAGTCCAGGAGCTTGTTAAATTAGCAGTTTTAAAAATGAATTTTTAAAGGATTGCTAAAATTTTATTTGAAATTCCTGATCACTTAGAGCTTGTTTCAGTAAAGCTATTTTGTTCTTAGTGGTTTTGCAGAGTAGTTGTTTATGCCAGTTATTAATATTTGATAAAATGATATTAATTTGGAAAATACAGCTTGGAGAATTAAATGACTCATCTAAGAAATTGCTTATAAATTCAAAACACTGTTTACAATAATTGCAACATCAGGAGGACTTCCGGGAAAATGGCGGAGTGAGATGAGCCTCTGTAAAGCTCCCATGGAATTTACAAAGAATCGAACAAAAAAAACTCCACACAGGACTCCCTGCACAGCAGACAGGCAAGACGAAGAGGCCCACTACCGACTGAAATCACCTAAACAGGTGGGAGATTCACGCGAGTGGAGGGAGGAGGAAAGGGAGAAGTGCGGAGAGATGGAGCCGCATGGGCGCAGGACACAGACCTAGCTCAGTGCGCCGAGCTCGCTGCTTCCCGGAACTACCTCAGCTGCGGGAGAGGGAAGAACTCGGACTGCTAGGGCTCCACCAGGGCTCCACAGGGCTGAGGAGACAGCATTTAACACGGCTGAACCCAATGCTCACGGCAGAGACCTCGCAGAAAAGACTCAGGGAAAAAGGCTGAAAACGGTGGTTTAAGCCCGCACTGCAGAGCAGAGAACGGAGCCTTAGGCACTGAGACTAGCCGCCCCTTCTCTCCCCTCCCAGAGCACGCCCCGCACCCACCTGCCCGGTGCTAGAAGCGAAACAGTAGCAGTGTCAGATCAAAACAACAGAAAATTTGCTGTTTTGAGAACTGTGGACCGCAAACACAAATTCACAGCCCAAGTAGTTCCGGCAAAGGGGAGAGAGCTGTGGAAGCAGGACCGACTGTGGTGGTGGTCACCGCCATTGCTCTGGCCACCTCTCACAACTCACCCAGCCCCTAACCCCACCTATCTGGGCGGATCCTGCAGGAGTAAACAGAACTGCTGAAACATGGGCTCTGAATCAGGAGCTGGAAGAGCTTTGGAACATCAAAAGCTCTCCGCATACCCACCGGGACACTGCGCCCTGTGACCTAGATGAACTATTAACAGAGGAGAACCCCGTCTCCCAGGGAATGCCCCCATTGTGTGAGAAGTTGGAATAGTGCAGAGAAAACATAGCACTACCGTGTGGGAGAAGAAAAATAAGTTGCAGTTGGAGAAATAATAAAACATTCTACCAACAAGTACTGGCAAACAAAAGAAAGACCGCTTTCTATCAACCTGTTGCAGAAGTCACTCCTGTAGATGTCTAGGAAGAGAAATAGTAAACCAGTAATCGCCATGAATAACCAAGGCAACAAGATAGCTCAGAAAGAAAGTGAAAATCTCCAGAGAAGGCACTTAAAGATACAGAAATATGTGACTTAAATGACAGAGAATTCAAGATTGCAGTTCTGAAAAACTCAACGAGATACAAGAAAACACAGATAGGCAGTTAAATGAACTCAGAAACTCAATCAAAGAACAGCATGAGCATTTTACGAAAGAGATTGAAATCTTAAAAAAGAACCAAATAGAATTTCTGGAGATTAAGAACTCAATAGAAGAAATTAAGAATGAAATAACCAGCTTAGGTAGTAGAGTTGACCAGATGGAGGAAAGAATCAGTGACATCGAAGATAGAAACCTGAAAATGACACAGATAGAAGAAGAAAGAGACTTGAGACTTAAAAGAAATGAAAGAACTCTACAAGAACTTTCTGACTCCATCAGAAAGAGCAATATAAGAATAATGGGCATACCAGAAGGAGAAGAAAGAGAGAAGGAACAGAGAATATATTCAAACAAATTGTCGATGAGAACTTCCCAAATTTGTGGACAGAACTGGACCCTCGAATCCAAGAAGCAAATAGAACACCTAGTTACCTCAATCCCAACAGGCCTTCTCCAAGGCACATTGTATTGAAGCTGTCTAAAATCAACGACAAAGAAAGAATCCTCAAGGCAGCCAGGGAAAAGAAGACGGTAACTTACAAAGGAAAGCCCATTAGATTATCATCAGATTTTTCAGCAGAAACTCTACAAGCCAGGAGGGAGTGGAACCAAATATTCAAACTATTGAAAGAGAGAAATCATGAGCCAAGAATACTATATCCAGCAAAGATATCCTTTAGATATGAAGGAGGAATAAAGACCTTTCCAGACATACAGAAGCTGAGGGAATTTTCCAATACATGACCTGCACTACAAGAAATACTAAAGGAGGCTATTCGACCACCATCAACAGGGACAATTTGTGGCAACCAAAACTCAAAAAGGGGAGAGTAAAGGCCTGAACCGGAATATGGGAATGGAGAAAGTAAGCGTGCTGAAGATAATGGAATACTCTAAATATCAAACTTACTTTTACATAAACTTAAGGGTAACCACTCAAAAAAAAATCCAGAACTGAAATATATACTGAAATAAAAGAAGAAACAGAAGGAAACATCATAGAATACCACCACACCGAAATAATAGACAACAACAAGGCAAAGAAACAATGGAGACACAGCCTTACCAGAAAACTAAAGATAGAATGACAGGAAATCCTCACATATCAATAATCACCCTAAATGTAAATGGACTGAACTCACCAATAAAAAGGCACAGAGTAGCAGATTGGATCAAAAAACTAAACCCAACCATATGCTGTCTCCAAGAGACACATCTCAGCTACAAGGACAAACATAGACTCAAAGTGAAAGGGTGGAAATTGACACTCCAAGCAAATGGTGCCCAGAGAAAATCAGGTGTAGCCATAATGATATCAGATGAAACAGACTTCAAGGTGAAAAAGATAACAAGAGACAAAGATGGACATTTCATAATGGTGAAGGGACTGTACAACAAGAAGACATAACAGTCATCAATATTTATGCCCCCAATCAGGGAGCACAAATACACCAAGCAACTACTAACAGAACTAAAGGGAGAAATTGACCAAAACACAATTATACTAGGGGACTTAAATACATCATTGACAGCTATGGATAGATCATCCAAACAGAAAATAAATAACGAAATAGTAGCCCTAAATGACACATTAGATGAAATGGACATAATTGACATTTATAGAGCACTTCATCCTAAAACATCAGACTATACATTCTTTTCTAGTGTACATGGAACATTCTCAAGGATAGACCATATATTGGGACATAAAATCAGTCTCAACAAATTTAAGAAGATTGAAATCATACCATGCATATTCTCTGATCACAAGGCTTTGAAATTGGATATCAACTGTAAAAAGAAAGCGGGAAAACACAAATACATGGAGATTAAACAACATACTTTTAAAGAAGGACTGGGTCAAAGAAGAAATTAGAGGAGAGATCAAAAGATACATAGAAACAAATGACAATGAAAATACATCCTACCAAAATTTTTGGGATGCAGCGAAAGCAGTTTTAAGAGGGAAATTTATCTCATTACAGGCCTATCTCAAGAAACAAGAAAACTCCCAAATAAATAACTTCATGTTACACCTTAAAGAACTAGAAAGAGAAGAACAAGTAAAACCCAAGGTCAGCATAAGAAAGGAAATAACAAAAATTAGAGCAGAACTAAATGAAATAGAGAACAAAAAGACAATAGAAAAAATTAATGTTACAAAGAGCTGGTTCTTTGAAAAGATTAACAAAATTGACAAACCCTTGGCTAGACTTACTAAGATAAAAAGAGAGAAGACACTGATTAACAAAATCAGTAACGTAAAAGGGGAAGTTATCACGGACACCACAGAAATACAAAGGATCATCCAAGAATACTATGAAGGACTATATGCCACCAAATTCAACAACCTAGAAGAAATGGACAAGTTCTTAGAAACATACAGCCTTTCAAGGCTGAACCATGAAGAACTGGAAAATCTAAACAGACCGATCACCAGTAACAAAATTGAATCAGTCATCTAAAACCTTCCCAAAAGCAAAAGTCCGGGACCAGATGGCTTCACTAGTGAATTCTACCAAACCTTCAAAGAGGATCTAATACCAATTCTGCACAAACTCTTCCAAAAAAATTGAAGAAGAGACAGTACTCCCTAACTCATTTTATGAGGCCAACATTACCCTGATACCAAAACCTGGTAAGGACAGCACAAAAAAAGAAAACTACAGACCAATATCTCTAATGAATACCGATGCAAAAATCCTAAATAAAATTCTAGCAAATCGAATACAACAATGCATTAAAAAGATTATTCATCACGACCAAGTGGGGTTCATCCCGGGGCACAAGGATGGTTCAACATACGCAAATCCATCAATGTGATACATCACATAAACAAAATAAAGGACAAAAATCATATGATTATATCAATTGATGCAGAAAAAGCATTTGACAAGATACAACATCCATTTATGATTAAAACACTTAATAAAATGGGTATAGAAGGAAAATACCTTAACATAATAAAGGGCATATATGACAAGCCCTCTGCTAATCTCATAATTAATGGAGAAAACCTGAAGCCCTTTGCTCTACGTTCAGGAACACGACAGGGATGTCCCCTATCACCTCTGCTTTTCAACATAGTGTTGGAAGTTCTTGCCAGAGCAATCAGGCAAGAGAAAGAAATAAAAGGCATCCAAATTGGGAATGATGAAGTTAAATTATCACTCTTTGCAGATGACATGATGCTATATATAGAAAACCCTAAAGACTCCACCAAAAAGCTATTAGAAACAATCAACGAATACAGTAAAGTTGCTGGCTACAAAATCAACGCACAAAAGTCCATTGCCTTCCTATATACTAACAATGAAATCTCAGAAAAAGAAATACAAAAAACAATTCCTTTTGCAATTGCAGCAAAAAGAATAAAATACCTAGGAATAAACTTAACCAAGGATGTGAAAGACCTATATGCTGAAAACTATAAGACATTTTTGAAAGAAATTGAAGAAGACACAAAGAAATGGAAAGACATTCCGTGCTCATGGATTGGAAGAATCAACATAGTTAAAATGGCCATATTACCCAAAGCAATATACAGATTCAATGCAATCCCCATCAAAATCCCAATGACATATTTTAAAGAAATAGAACAAAAAATCATCAGATTTGTTTGGAACCACAAAAGACCCCGAATAGCCAAAGCAATCTTAAGAAAAAAGAACAATAATGGAGGTATCACACTCCCTGACTTTTGCTTGTACTACATGGCAACAATAATCAAAACAGCATGGTATTAGCAGAAAACAGATCCATAGACCAATGGAATAGAATTGAGAACCCAGAAATAAAACCACATAAATATGGACAGGTAATTTTGACAAAGAAGCAAAAAACATACAATGGAGCAAAGACAGCCTCTTCAATAAATGGTGCTGGGAGAATTGGATAGCCACGTGCAAAAGAATGAAACTGGACTGCTATTTGTCACCATGTACCAAAGTTAATTCAAAATGGATCAAAGACTTAAGCATAAGACCTGACACAATAAACTGCATAGAAGAAAACATAGGTACTAAACTTATGGACCTTGGGTTCAAAGAGCATTTTATGAACTTGACTCCAAAGGCAATGGAAGTAAAAGCTAAAATAAACGAATGGGACTATATGAAACTTAAAAGCTTCTGCACAGCAAAAGAAACCATTGACAAAATAAAGAGGCCACCAACTGAATGGGAGAAGATTTTTGCAAACAGTGCCTCCGATAAAGGGCTAGTATCCAGAATATACAAGGAACTCATGCAACTCAACAACAAAAAAACAAACAACCCAATTGAAAAATGGGCAGAGGACTTGAAGAGACATTTCTCTAAAGAGGACAAAAAATGGCAAATAGATATATGAAAAAATGCTCAACATCACTAATCATCAGAGAAATGCAAATCAAAACCACAATGAGATATCACCTCACCCCAGTCAGAATGGCAATCATCAACAAGACAAATAGTAACAAATGTTGGAGAGGCTGTGGAGAAATAGGAACACTCATACACTGTTGGTGGAATGCAGACTGGTGCCGCTGTTATGGAAGGCAGTGTGGAGATTCCTCAAATAATTACAAATAGAATTGCCATGTGACCCAGCAATCCCTCTCCTGGGTATCTACCCAAAATATCTGAAAACATTTATAGATAAAGACACGTGTGCTCCAATGTTCATTGCAGCTTTGTTTACGGTGGCCAAGACATGGAAACAATAAAATAAAATTAAAAAAAAAAAAAAAGAAAAAGATGTGTGCATTCCTATGTACATTGCAGCATTATCTGCTATGGTCAAGATATGGAATCAACCTAAGTGTCCATCAGTAGAAGAAAGGATAAGTAATATTTGTACGTAGGTACAATAGAATATTATTCAGCCATAAAAAAAAAAAAAGAATAAAAAAAGAATGTTGCCTTCTTCAACAACATGGATGGACCTGGAGGGTATTGTGCTGAGCTATATGAGTCAGTCCGAGAAAGACAGGGACCATGTGGTTCACTTACATATGGAATTAAAACAAACAAACAAAACCGAAACAAACTCATAGATTGAGAGAACTCTTCGAGTGTTGCGAGATGAGAGGTAGGTTGAGGGAATGTGTGAAAAAGAGGGATGGCTTAAGAAGTATAAGTTGGTATTACAAAATAGTCATCAGGATGTATAGTGTCAGTAGTGTAATGAATAATATTGTAATAACTATGAATGGTGTCAGATGGGTACTAGATATATCAGAGTGATACCTTTGTTAGTTATATAAATGTTTAATCACTCTTTTTTACACCTGAAACTAATATAATATTCTATGTCAACTGTAATTGAAATATATATATGTATATATATATATATATATATATATATATATATATATATATATATACATATATATGTGTGTGTGTATATATATATACACATATATATGTATACATATATATATATATATATATATATATATATGTATATATATGTATATACATATTTAAGAAAAGAAAATCTTTGGAATGCGGAATATAAAATGTCTAATTTACGTGGATACATCATAATAACCTTCATAAAAAATAAAAATGAATAAAATAAAAAAGAAGAGAGAGCAATTGCCATCTTCAATGAAAAAAAAAGCTATTTTTAGTTTCAGTGGTGGAAACAATTTAACTTCAAGGAAAAGTTATCAAAATTAATTATTGCACATTCAATTGTGAGTATTTAAATGGTGCACAGATAATGGGCACAATTTCAAGCTGTTAATAAAATATTTCTAAATGCATATTAACTAATGGATGTGTAAATTATTTTTATCTTAGATAAATGCCTAATTAAAAACCCTTTGAGGGGGAATATTTTCACATCATTAAAGAAAAAGAAAAGAACATTATATGAAGGTGTATTCAACTTTAGAGATAGAAATTAAATTATTTTTATAATGCAGTACTTTGGTGGATATTTCATATCTGGAGTTTTCAGACCAGGTAGAAAAATTGTAGGTGTTTAAAACAATGTTTATTCAATATACAATGTACCACAGCTGATTTTCAGAGATGAGTTTTGTTTATGCAGATTTATATGTGAGCTTACTAAAGCATGAGCCAATTAAATACTTTTTTCAGACAGTGAATTGCTACATTGTCAGTAGAAATTATAAGCATGAGACAAATTTCAGGACACTCAGGGACTTACATTAATTAACTAAAATAAAATGTGTAATAGCACTTCTATTCAAAGTTACACTATATGTTCAAATCCTAACAGATATATAAAGACAAATTTAGGAAAACTAAGGGTAGTACAGGATCTAAATTGAATACTTGTTTTGGTTGGGCTTAAAGTGAAGACATCTACAATCATTTTTTGCGTGGCATAGATAAGAATTAAAAAAAAAAAATCCAGTACATCTGTTCTATATTCTACTAGACTCTACATGCTCATGTTTTAATAATACACAACATCGAATTCCATCAAAGCTACCAAAGGTTTGTTAGATTTTCCTTAGTAGAAATATATAGTTTAGTGGTTGCCAGAGGGTAACGGGGGCGGGGGGTGGGGGGTGGGAGATGAGGGTAAGGGGGATCGAATATATGGTGATGGAAGGAGAACTGACTCTGGGTGATGAACACACAATGGGATTTATAGATGATGTAATACAGAATTGTACACCTGAAATCTGTGTAATTTTACTAACAATTGTCACCCCAATAAATTTAATAATAAAATATATAAATATCCCAGTTTAAGGAAACTTAGACTACACAAAGCCAGTTTTAAAACAGATAAATCAGGGGTGCTTATTTATTTTGTAAAGAGTTCTGCCCTGCTACAAAAGATTCACAGCAGCTTTAAAATAATCTCATTTCCTTGATTATTGCACTTAAGTGCTTTATGTTGGGTAATTTTCACTTATACCCAATATTTAGGAAAACATTTATGGGCAAATCAAGTTACCCTTTCATTTACTTGCACTATAAAAGCTATGAAGGACAATTACATATAGATGTTCTATCTACTTCTGTAAAGATACTTAAATTTTTTGAAGTGTGTAAATTCATCGCACTTAATTTAAATGATGGTTTGCTACTAGATGCATGCTGAAACACTAGAAGAGTCTCTAAAAAACATTGAAAATTCAATCACTCAGTGTCCTGGCATTGTTTTGTTTCTTAACCTGAGTAGTAGTTACATGGGTGTAGGGGTCCAGAATGAGTTTCCCCAGAATGTGCCACCTTGGCATGGAGATTATTTCTAGTTGAAAATAAAGCCCAACAAACTCACGAAATGTTTTTACCTCCCCTTTACCACCTAAGTGAATTCAGATAGAAAAACCTAATTCAGGAAGGAAACCTTAGCATATTAACCTTAGCATATTCACCTCAGCACATATGAATTAATTGTGGCAGAGAGGGAGGCATCCAACCAAAGTCTGTTTGTTGGATTCCCTTCTGTGTCCTGTTGTTTCTGGGTGGCCCAGAAAGAATTTGTTTACCACACATTTACTCTTTCTCATCTACCTGTGAATTGCCTACCTTCCCATCCTTAGTCCAGAATGATATAATATACCTCATTTTGACTGTTTAGAATTTTCATATTTATGTGGCTAACCCGTATTAAAAGTTGATTTTCAACTATTAATCTGCTGTATCTGAATTATTTGACCAATCAGAAAAATTAAGAGGGTAAGAGGAAAGTTTCCCCATCCCCCATGTAGGTGTTCACTTATATGATAATTGATTGAACTGTACAATACTTTGTGTACTTTTCTATAAGTCTCTTACACTTTATATTTTGTAAAAAAAAAAAAAAGCCAACTTATTAAGATTGTAAATATGCAGATTTAAATTTATAATTATGAGAGCCTTTCAGAGCCTGTTCCTTAATTCTAACATGTAGAAATTAGGCATTCAAAAAGTCCTGTTTTTATAGAATGGGTCAGGAATATTCATTTGGCTAAATTATTTTCTGTATAAACAAGAATTGCAGTTTTCTGACAAGAAAATGCACTCTAAATGTTGGAAAGAAATTTAAGAATTTGTATATTTGCCTGTAGATTGAATTTAGGTCAGTAAAAGGGGTGGGAGATGTGGGAAGGGAGGAGGAGGCTGGGATGGAAGAAAGGGAAAGAACAAGGTTGAGAAGTAAACATAACTTTATGGGGAGAGAAAAATCAAAGTAGATTTCCCCCAAACCGTAATTTAGGTGAGGACAGAAAGATAGTTCGTGAGATTATTAAATATGTATTAGAATATTTTTGAATTGATGAAGTGCACCTAGACAATGAGTATTGTGATTTGTCATTTGTAATTCATAAAACCAACATGTCCTCTCACTTGAAAAATTATAAAGAACTGTGAATTTGATGCTGCTGACAATTATGAGGTAATTTTCTCTCCAAGAGCAAATGAAAAAGCCATCTGAATTCAAAAGACTTGTGTTTAAATTCTAGTTGCTTTCCTCCCCAAATGTGAGATCTTCTTAAAAATCCTCAAGTCTCTAAACATGTGAAACCTGTAGCACCTAGGTTGCATGCAAAAGTACTTGATAAGCATGAGCCCTTGAGAAATGTTATCTGATTACTTCTCTTTAAAAAAGAGGGTGAAAAGACTTCTAGTGCTGGCTGAGATGAAATAAGGCTGAGGTAAAACAACCTAACTCTCCAGGTGATTACAACTGAAAACTATGGACAATATATATATAAAAAAAAAGAAAAACAAAGATAGGAGGTCTTTGAAATGTAAATAATAGCAGGCAAATTGTGGAATAAAGTCTAAATCTGAAGAAAGACCAGCAGTGATAAGTTTTCTACTTTGTTTCCTTTCTCCTTTACCTGCAGGATTTGATCAGGAAACAAATCCATACTGGGGATTTGTGCAATGAGTGCAGACAATCAACATTTCAAGAGGAATCTCTCTCCTCTTGATGACAGTACCAGGAAAAGGGACCAATCAAGATACAGGGTAAGGAGGAAATCCCATTATTTTTTCTCCTTCCTGTCCTGAGACCAGTATTAGCTGCTGAACTGTGAAGTGTCTAAAGACTTCAAAAGAAAGCTTATATCCCTGGATAAAGGAACAAGGAAAAGGAGCCTCTGTCTGCAGAGTGTGGAAGGCATTGCCTGTTATTTCTTTTTTCTCTCTAGTCTCTTGCTACTTCTCCCCCAAAGGAGGCCCATTCACACTGAACTGCAAACATGTGCAGGTTGCTACAACTTGGAGAGAACTCCATTTTTCTAGCCAGAGCAACAGAGGAAAACAAAACAAAACAAAACAAAACAAAATAAAAACAAAACTGGGTTTTGCAGAGTGCAGGGAGTTTGCAGGATTGGAGAAGTGGATCCTATAATTCTTTGTATGAATTGACACAAATTCCAGGCTCAGCCTTAAGCGACACATGTGTGGGACACACCCAAAGTGCATAGCAAAAGCTTTGATATTGGCTGTACAACAAAAACCAGTACTCAAGTACCAGATAAACCCTACCAGGGCTTATATGAAGGGTAGACACAAAGAATACGGCAAAGGGCGCTGGAATCACCACCTGTAGAAAAAAAATAATCTGTGGTAAACTTGACTCAGTTGATTGATTGGTAAAACAAAAAGAAATAAAACTCTCCAGAGCAATTTAACAGGTCTCAGAGTCCTACAACATAAAACTAAAAATGCCCATAAAAAAGTAAACAAACAAACAAACAAACAAAGTAAAATCTGACCAATTCTTAAGAATAAAAAACAAACAAACAAAAGAAAACCAAACCAAAACAATGAACAGATGTGAACCCCCAATGTGGGGAAATTATCACAATTTTTAAAGCAGCTAATAGAATTATCCTATATGAAGTAAACACCTTAATTAATGTTAAGAGAAGTTCTTAGCAGAAAATAGAAGCCATAAAAAAGTGATTTCCAGTCAACATGGCAGAGTAGGGAAATGCTGTGCTTGCCTCCTCTCAAGACCAGATAAAAATTACAACAAAACTATAAAATAACCATGATTGAGAATCACCTGAAGTAGAGCTGAACCAAAGTCCTACAACCAAGGACATACAAAAGGAGCCAACTCAAGAATGGTTGGAGGGGCATACACATGGAATGATCTGGTCCCACACTAGGTGTGGTGCTTCAAAATCAGGAGGGATATCTCAGCTGTGGAGGTCTCCCCTGGGACATAGTGAGAGGTCTCATGCCCACACCAGAATCCCCAGCCCAGAGTTCCGGTACCAGGAAGAGTAGACCCCACAATGTCTCGCTGTGAAAACCAGTGGAGATTGTAGTTGAGTGAGACTGCTGGAGTCTCAGGTGTTCCTCTTAAGGGGGCTGGACACAGACTTACTTGCTGAAGGACTCACTCACTCTGAGCTCCATTGCTAGGGGAATTGAGTTCTCTGGCTGCAGGAAAAGGGCTGGAAGGGCAGCTTTCTTCTAGAAAAAAATATGCTGTCAGAACACATTGTTTCTTTGTTGAGCTCTCCTTGCTCCTGGTGTACAGATTAGGGAAGCTGCCATTTCTGAGTCTCCATCAACCTAGCTAATACCATTTCTTTGCCCCACTCTGGTGATTCCTTGAGATGCTACACCACCCAACATGTGGGCCCACCCAAGCACCTTCCAATCTCTTTTCCATACAAATAGATTCTCTTGGTTCATCCTGTAGATTTTTCTAAAACTTCTCAAAGGTTCAAAAAACCTAAACAGGTAACATTTGTTCTCAGCATGCTCTGTACCTTGTGCTGAGCATCATGAAGCCCTGCACTAGCAGCAGTTCCTGACTTGCTTTGTACACCTTCAAGCACAGAGCAGGTGATTGCCATCTTCAGATTGCTTTGTGCCCCATGCCAGGTGGCCTCAGGCATGACACAGGCAGCAGCTGAAACTTGGCTGCAGCAGGGTTCCTCCCAGTAGGCCCCAGGAGCACACATGCCATGTGGCTGGCTTCTCACAAACCATAGCACTACCCATATGACTCCACAGGTGACACACCCAAAGGGCAGACTGGCAGGCACCAGAGCCCTGCTAAATTGAGTCCCGCTCCATAGGGCAAGCCCCTGCACAATAGATCCTCCACTGTAGTCATAGCCAGTTCTCACAACCAATCAGTTCAAGGGTCAATCCCTCCCATTCATGTGCAAATAGAAACCAAGGCTCAACTACAACAGGAGTGCACACACAACACACACAAGAGATATACCTGGAGCACTCAGTTCAGGTTACCAGGGAGACAGAGCCAATGGGCCCCAGTAGGAAACCTACTACCTAAGGCCAGTCTATGAAGACTGGAGACATAGCAGCACTACCTAATACATAGAAACAAACACAGGAAGGCAGCCAAAATGGAGAGAAAAAGAAATATGTCTAAAACAAAAGCATAGAACAAAGCTCTAAGAAAAGAACTAAACAAAATGACAACAAGCAATCTATCAGACACAGAGTTCAAAACACTGGTTATGAGAATGCTCAGTAAACTTAAGAGAAGAGTAGATTAACTCAGTGAGAACTTTAACAAAGAGATAGAAAACATAAAAAATGGAGATAGAAACCATAATAAATAACTAGTCAAAAATGAAGAATAAAATAACTGAAATGAAACTACATTGGAGAAAATCAATAGTAGATTAGATGAAGCAGAGGTTCGAATCACCAAATGGAAGATAAGGTAGCAGAAGACACTCAATTATAACAGCAAAAAGAAAAAAAAAAAAGATCTTTAAAAAATGAGGACAGTTTAAGGGACTCTGCGACAACATCAAGCATACCAACATTCACATCATTGGGGTACCAGGAGAAGAGATATAGCATTGAATTGAAAACCTATGTGAGGAAATAATGACAGAAAATTTCCAAGGCCTGGCAAAGGAAATATACATACAAGCCCAGGAAGTGCAGAGAGTCCCAAACAAGATGAACCCAAAGAGACCCACACCAAGACACAACGTAATTAGAATGGTAAAGGTTAAAGACAAATAGAGAATCTTAAAAGCAACAAGGGAAGGTCAGTTAGTTAGCTACAAGGGAATTCCCACAAGACTGTCAGCTAATTTCTCAACAGAAACTTTGCAGGTCAGAAAAGATTGGCAGGAAATATTCAAGCAAGGACCTAAAACCAAGATTATTCTACACAGGAAAGTTATCATTTAGAATTGAAAAACAGATAAACAGCTTTCCCGACAACAAAAATCAAGGGAGTTAATCAACACCAAACCGGTATTCCAAGAAAAAAAAATGTTAGAGAGACTTCTTTAAGTGATAGCAGAAGAAAAAGAAGAAGAAGGAGAAGAAGAAGAAGAAGAAGAGATAAAAAAAATATGAGTAAGAAAAGGACAGTAATTACATACCTATTAACAACACTTTATATGTAAATGGATAAAATGGACCAATGAAAAGAAAGGTTGGCTGAATGGATAAGACAACAAGACCCTTACATAGGCTGCATACAAAAAAGCTCACTTAGATCAAAAGATACACACAAACTGAAACTAAAGGGATGAAAAAAGATATTTCATAAAAATGGAAATGAAAGAAAATAAAAATACTTGGGTAGCAATGCTTATACCAGACAAAATAGACTTTAAAACAAAAGCTATAAAAAGAGAGGAAGAAGGACGTAGTTATCCCACTTCTGAGTATTTATCTAAGAAAATCCAAAACACTACTTTGAAAGAACATGTGCATCCATATGTACTTTTGTTTTAGACATATTTCTTTGTCTCTCCATTTTGGCTATATTATTTACAGTAGCCAAGGCTTGCAGACAATGTGGGTGTCCATCAATGGATGAATGGATAAAGAATTTGTGTGTGGTACATTTATACAATGGAATATTAGTCAACCATAAAAAAGAATAAAATGTTGCAATCCGTAAAAACATGGATGGACATAGAGGGTATTGTGCTGAATGGAATACATCAGATTAAGACAAATGTCATGTGATTTAATTTATGTGTGAAATCTAAAGAACAAAATGAAGAAAGTCGTAGATACAGAGAACAAACTGATTGTTGTCAGACAAGAGGGCAGTTGGGGGCTGAGGGCAAAAAGTGAAGGGATTCAAAATTAGAAATTGGTAGTTTCAAAATAGTCACAGGGCTGTAAAGTACAGCATAGAGATTATAGTCAATAATATTGCAACAATGATGAATACTGCAAACTGGGTACTAGTCTAATTGGGGGGATCACTTTATAAATTAAACAAATGTCTCCCCAGTATGCTGTACACATTGAACTAATATAAAATAATAATAAATGTCAAGTGTAACTTTAAAAAATAATTAATTAATTAAACATAGAAAGAGAACATTATCAGCATTCAATCACTTCATACTCTCAATCATTATCCGTTTCTCCTACAAGAATATAAATTGCTGATGTCATAAAAATGGCAGCGTGAGGTGAGCCTCTTGAAATCTCCCCTGGAATCTACAACAAATTGAACAACTATAACTACACAAAGGACTCCCTACACAGCAGACAGGGAAGACTAAGAGGCCCATTACTGAAATCATCTAAAGTTGGGCAATTTGCGCGAGTGGGATAGGAGGGAATGGAGAAGTGCAGGGACAAGAACAGCTGGGCGCTGCATGCTGACATAGCTCTGTGCTCCGAGCTCGCTGTATTGAGCGACTACTGCAGCTGCAGCAGAGTGAAGAACTCAGACTACTAGGGCTCCGCTTATGGCCCACAGAGCTGAGGGACAGCATATAACACGGCTGAACCCAACGCTCATGGCAGAGACCTCGGAGAAAAGACTGAGGGAAGAAGGCTGAAAATGGTTTAAGTCTTCACTGGTGAGCAGAGAATGGGAGACTTAGGCACTGAGACTAGCCGCACCCTCCCTACCCTCCCAAAGCTCGCCATGTCCACACCTCTCAAGTGCTAGAAGTGGAACAGTAGCAGTGTCAGATCAAAAGATCCGAATATTTGCAGTTCTCAGAATGGTCTGCAAACACGAACTTGCACTCCAACTAGTTCTGGCAAAGGGTAGGGAGTGGTGGAAGCAGGACTGCCTATGGTGGTGGTTTTCATTATTGCTCTGGGCCACCTCTCACAACCCATCCTGCCCCTGTCCCCACCTATCTAGGCAGAACCCTGCAGGAGTCAACAGAGCAGCTGAACACATGTGATTTGAATATGGTGTAGGAAGAACTTTGGAACATCAGAAGCTCTACACATCCCCTCACAGAGGCGATGCCCTATGACCCAGGTGAACTGTTCACAGAGGAGAAGCCTGCCTTTCAGGGAATACCCCCGTTGTGTGAGAAGCCGCAATAATACAGAGAAAATATAACATTACAATGTGATAGAGAATAAAAGGCTGCAGTTGGAAAGAAAATAAAACATTCTACCAACACATATTAGAAAGCAAAAGAATGATCTCTTTCTATCAAGCTGTTGCAGAACCCACTACTGTAGAGTCTATGAAGAGAAATAATAAATGATTAATTGTCATGAATAATCAAAGTAACAAGATAGCTCAGGAAGAAAATTAAAAGTGTTTACAAAATGAACTTAAAGATATGGAAATATGTGACTCAAATGACATAGAATTCAAGAGTGCAGTTCTTAAAAAACTCAACGAGATGCAAAAAAAACACAGACAGGCAGTTTAATAAATTCAGAATCACAATCAAAAAATAAAAGGAACATTTTACCAATGAGACTATGATTATAAAAATGAACCAAGACAAACAAATGAGAAACAAAAACTCATAGACACAGATAATAGTTTAATGGCTACCAGAGGGTAAGGAGGAAGGTGGGTAGTAGATGAGGGTAAAGGGGATTAAATATGGTGATAGAAGGAAAACTGACTCTGGGTGGTGAACACACAATGGGATTTATAGACGATGTAATACGAAATTGTTCACCTGAAATCTATGTAACTTTACTAACAATTGTTACCCCAATAAAATTTAAATAAAAAAATAAAATAAATACATAAGTAAAAATGAACCAAAGAGAATTTCTGGAGATTAAGAAATAAATAAAAGAAATGAAGAATGAAATAGCGAGCTTAGGTAGTAGAGTTGACCAATTAGAGAAGTGCAGAGATGGAGCCGGGAGGGCGCAGGACGCAGACCTAGCTCACTGCTCTGAGCTCGCTGTATCCCAGATCTACTGCAGCTAAAGGAGAGGGAAGAACTTGGACTGCTAGGGCTCAGTTGATGGCCCACAGGACTGAGGGGACAGCATATAACACAGCTGAACACAACACTCACGGCAGAGACCTCAGAGCAAAGACTGAGGGAAGAAGACTGAAAACAGTGGTTTAAACCCTCACTGATGAGCAGAGAACAGAAGCCTTAGGCACTGAGACTAGCCGCCCCCTCCCTACCATCCCAGAGCTCGCCCCTCCCCCACCTGCCCGGTGACAGAAACACAACAGTAGCAGTGTCAGATCAAAAGAATAGAATATTTGCTGTTCTGAGAACTGTGGTGCGCAGACACAGGTTCACAGCCCAACTAGTTACAGCAAAGGGGAGGGGGCTGTGGAAGCAGGACTGGCTGTGGTGGTGTTAGCCGCCATTGCTCTGGGCCACCTCTCACAATGCAAACTGCTCCTGTCTCTACCTATCTGGGCGGATCCCTCAGGAATAAACAGAACTTCTAAAACACGTGGAATCTGAATCTGGTGCAGGAAGATCTTTGGAACTTCAAAACCTCTCCGCATCCCCACAGGGACACGTCACCCTATGACCCAGGTGAACTGTTAACAGAGGAGAAGCCGCCTTCCAGGGAATCTCCCCATTGTGTGAGAAGCTGGAACAGTGCAGAGAAAACATAACACTATAGTGTGTGAGAGAAAAAAGGTCTGCATTAGGAGAGAACATAAAACATCCTACAACACGTACTGGAAAACAAAAGAAAGACCTCTTCCTATCAACCTGTAGCAGAACACACTCCTGTAGATGTCTAGGAAGAGAAATAGTAAATCAGTAATTGCCATAAATAACCAAGACCGCTCAGAAAGAAAGTGAAAAGCTCCAGAAAATGAACTTAAAGATATGGAAACATGTGACTTAAATGACAGAGAATTCAAGATTACAGTTCTGAAAACACTCAATGAGATGCAAGAAAACACAGAAAGGCAGTTTAATGAACCGAGAAACACGATCAAACAACATTTTACCAAAGAGATTTAAATTTTAAAAAAGAACCAAATAGAATTTCTGGAGATTAATAACTCAGTAGAAGAAATTAAGAATGAAATAACCAGTTTAGGAGGTAGAGTTGACTAGATGGAGGAAAGAATCAGTGACATCGAAGATAGAAACCTGGAAATGTCACAGATGGAAGAAGAAAGAGACTTGAGATTTAAAAGAAATGAGAGAACTCTAAAAGAATTTTCTGACTACATCAGAAAGAGCAATAGAAGAATAATGGGCATACCAGAAGTAGAAGAAAGAGAGAAGAGAACAGAGAATATATTCAAACAAATTGTCGATGAGAACTTCCCAAACTTGTGGAAAGAACTGGATCCTCGAATCCAAGAAGCAAATAGAACACCTAATTACCTCAATCCCAACAGGCCTTCTCCAAGGCACATTGTATTGAAGCTGTCTAAAATCAACGACAAAGAAAGAATCCTCAAGGCAGCCAGGGAAAAGAAGACGGTAACCTACAAAGGAAAGCTCATTAGATTATCATCAGATTTTTCAGAGAAACTCTACAAGCCAGGAGAGGGTGGAACTAAATATTCAAACTATTGAAAGAGAGCAATTATGAGCCAAGAATAATACATCCAGCAAAGATATCCTTTAGATATGAAGGAAGAATAAAGACCTTTCCAGACATACTGAAGCTAGGAAATTCTCTAATAAACGACTTGCACTAGAAGAAATACTAAGGAGGCTTTTTGACCACCATCAACAGGGACAATTTGTGGCAACCAAAACATAAAAAGGGGGAGAGTAAAGGCCTGAACGAGAATATAGGAATGTAGAAAGTAAGCGTGCTGAAGAAAATGGAATACTCTAAATATCAAACTTTCTTTTACATAAACTTAAGGGTAACAGCTCAAAACAAATCCAGAACTGAAATAAGTACTGTAATAAAAGAAGAAACAGAGGGAAACATCATAGAATACCACCACACAGAAATAATGGACAACAAAAAAAGGCAAAGAAACAATGGAGACAAAGCATTAGCAGAAAACTAAAGACAGAATGACAGGAAATCCTCATATGTCAATAACACCCTACATGTAAATGGACCGAACTCACCAATAAAAAGGCACAGAGTAGCAGATTGGATAAAACAACTAAACCCAACCAAATGCTGTCTCCAAGAGACACATCTCAGCTACAAGGACAAGCATAGACTCGAAGTGAAAGGGTGGAAATTGACACACCAAGCAAATGGTATCCAGAGAAAATCAGATGTATGCATACTGACATCAGATGCAAAAGACTTCAGGGTGAAAAAGGTAACAAGAGACAAAGATGGACATTTCATAATGGTAAAGGGGACTATACAACAAAAAGAAATAACAGTCATCAATATGTATGCCCCAAACAGGGAGCAGCGGAATATACCAAGCAACTACTAACAGAACTAAAGGAAGAAATTGACCAAAGCACAATTATACTAGGGGACTTAAATACATCATTGACAGCTATGGATAGATCATCCACACAGAAAATAAATAATGAAATAGCAGCCCTAAATGACACATTAGATGAAATGGGCATAATTGACATATATAGAGCAATTCCTCCTAAAACATCAGACTAGACATTATTTTCTAGTGTACATGGAACATTCTCAAGGATAGACTATATATTGGGACATAAAATCAGACTCAGCAAATTTAAGAAGATTGAAATCATACCAAGCACATTCTCTGATCACAATGCTTTGAAATTGGACATCAACTGCAAAAATAAAGCAGGAAGAAACACAAATACATGGAGATTAAACAACATACTTTTAAAGAACGACTGGGTCAAAGAAGAAATTAGAGGACAGATCAAAATATACATAGAAACAAATGAGAATGAAAATACATCCTACCAAAACATTTGTGATGCAGCAAAAGCAGTTTTAAGAGGGAAATTAATATCATTACAGGCCTGTCTCAGCAAAAAAGAAAAATCCCAAGTAAATAACCTCACATTACATCTTAAAGAACTAGAAAAAAAGAACAAATGAAACCAAAGATCAGCAGAAGAAAGGAAATATTAAAATTCAGAGCAGAACTAAATGAAATAGAGAACAAAAAGAAAATAGAAAAGTCAATGTGACAAAGAGCTATTTGTTTGAAATGATTAACAAAATTGACAAAACCTTGGCTAGGCTCACTAAGATAAAAAGAAGACACTAATAAAATTAGAAATGAAAAAGGGGAAGTTATCACAGATGTCACAGAAATACAAAGGATCATCCAAGAATACTATGAAGGACTATATGTCACCAAATTCAATAACCTAGAAGAAATGGACAAATTCTTAGAAACATATAGCCTTCCTGGGCTGAACCATGAAGAACTGGAAAATATGAACAGACCGATCACCAGTAAAGATATTGAATCTGTCATCCAAAACCTTCCCAAAAGCAAAAGTTCCAGAACCAGATGGCTTCAGTAGTGAATTCTACCAAACCTTCAAAAGGATCTAATACCAATCCTGCTCACACTCTTCCAAAAAATTGAAGATATAGTACTCCCTAACTCATTTTATGAGGCCAACATTACCCTGATACCAAAACCTGGTAAGGACAACACAAAAAAAAAAAACTACAGACCAATATCTCTGATGAATACAGATGCAAAAATCCTAAACAAAATTCTAGCAAATCGAATACAACAATGCATTAAAAAGATTATTCATCACGACCAAGTGGGGTTCATCCCAGGGCCACAAGGATGGTTCAACAATAGAAATCCATCAATGTGATACATCACATAAACAAAATAAAGGACAAAAATCATATGATTATATCAATTGATGCAGAAAAAGCATTTGACAAGATACAACATCCATTTATGATTAAAACACTTAATAAAATAGGTATAGAAGGAAAATACCTTAACATAATAAAGGCCATATATGACAAACCCTCAGCTAATCTCATAATTAATGGTGAAAAACTGAAGCCCTTTGCTCTACGTTCAGGAACACGACAGGGCTGTCCCCTATCACCTCTGCTTTTCAACATAGTGTTGGAAGTCCTTGCCAGAGCAATCAGGCAAGAGAAAGAAATAAAAGGCATCCAAATTGGGAATGAAGAAGTTAAATTGTCACTCTTTGCAGATGACATGATGCTATATATAGAAAACCCTAAAGACTCCACCAAAAAGCTATTAGAAACAATCAACGAATACAGTAAAGTTGCCGGCTACAAAATCAACATACAAAAGTCCATTGCATTCCTATATACTAACAATGAAATCTCAGAAAAAGAAATAAAAAAAAAAACAATTCCTTTTGCAATTGCAGCAAAAAGAATAAAATACCTAGGAATAAACTTAACCAAGGATGTGAAAGACCTATATGCTGAAAACTATAAGACATTTTTAAAAGAAATTGAAGAAGACACAAAGAAATGGAAAGACATTCCGTGCTCATGGATTGGAAGAATCAACATAGTTAAAATGGCCATATTACCCAAAGCAATATACAGATTTAATGCAATCCCCATCAAAATCCCAATGGCATATTTTAAAGAAATAGAACAAAAAATCATCAGATTTGTTTGGAACCACAAAAGAACCCGAATAGCCAAAGCAATCTTAAGAAAAAAGAACAATGCTGGAGGTATCACACTCCCTGACTTTAGCTTGTACTACAGGGCTACAATAATCAAAACAGCATGGTATTGGCAGAAAAACAGACACATAGACCAATGGAATAGAATTGAGAACCCAGAAATAAAACCACATAAATATGGACAGATAATTTTTGACAAAGAAACAAAAACATACAATGGAGAAAAGACAGCCTCTTCAATAAATGGTGCTGGGAGAATTGGATAGCCACGTGCAAAAGAATGAAACTGGACTGCTATCTGTCACCATGTACCAAAATTAATTCAAAATGGATCAAAGACTTAAGCATAAGACCTGAAACAATAAACTGCATAGAAGAAAACAGGTACCAAACTTATGGACCTTGGGTTCAAAGAGCATTTTATGAATTTTACTCCAAAGGCAAGGGAAGTAAAAGCCAAAATAAATGAATGGGACTATATCAAACTTAACAGTTTCTGCACAGCAAAAGAAACCATCAACAAAATAAAGAGACAACCAACTAAATGGGAGAAGATTTTTCGAACAGTGCCTTCAATAAGGGACTAATATCCAAAATATACAAGGAACTCATATAATGCAACAGACACACACACACACACACACACACACACACACACACACACAATTGACAAATGGGCAGAGGACCTGAAGAGACATTTCTCCAAAGGGGACACACATATGGCAAATAGAAATATATTAAAAAAAAAAAGCTCAACATCAGTAATCATCAGAGAAATGCAAGTAAAAACCACAATGAGATATCACCTCACCCTAGTGAGAATGGCTATCATCAACAAGACAAATAGTAACAAGTGTTGGAGAGGCTGTGGAGAAAAAGGAACCCTCATACACTGTTGGTGGGAATGCAGACTGGTGCAGCCGTTATGGAAGGCAGTGTGGAGGTTCCTCCAAAATTACAAATAGAATTACCATAGTACCCAGCAATCCCTCTCCTGGGTATCTACCCAAAAAATCTGAAAATATTTATCCATAAAGACATTTGTGCTATAATGTTCATTGCAGCTTTATTTAAGGTTGCAAAGACATGGAAGTAATCAAAATGTCTTTTTATAGATGAATGGATAAAGAAGTTGTGGTATATATACACAGTTGAATACTATTTGGCGGTAAGGAAAGATGAAGTAGTACCCTTTGTGACAACGTGGATGAATCTTGAGATTATAATGCTAAGCGAAATAAGTCAGACAGAAAAAGTAGAGAACTGTATGATTTCACTGATATGTGGTATATAAAATTGAAAATAACAAAATAACAATACAAACAAGTGAAGGAATGAAAACTCATAGACAGACAATAGTTTAGGGGTTATGAGAGGATAAGGGAGGAAGGGGTTGTAGAAAAAGGCAAACAGGGTGTATGTAATATATGGCGATGGAAAGAGAACTGACTCTGTGTTGTGAACACACAATGTGAGGTGTAGATAATGCATTACAGAATTTTACACCTGAAATCTATGTAACTTCACTAACAATTGTCACCAAGAAGCTTTAATTTTAAAAAAAGGGCCAGCCCATTGGCTGAGGTAGTTGAAGTGCTGTGCTGCTAATGCCAAGGTCGCCTCTTGGGTTCCCACCTGGGCCAGTGAGATGGGCCCTCTACAGCTAAGATTATGAATAACAGCTCTCCCTGGAGATGGGCTGCCATGAGCCTCCGGAGGTTGGCGTGAGCTGCTGCAGGCTGCTGTGTGCTGCAGTGGTCTACCGTGTGCTTCCATGGGCAGTTGGTGGCCAGCGTGAGTGGCCGGCAGACAGAGAGAGTGGCCAGCAGTCAGCGTGAGCAGCTGTGGGCTGCTGTGTGCTGCCATGAGTAGCTGGTGGCCAGCGAGAGTGGCCAGTAGCCACTGTGAGCGACTGCCAGCTGGCAAGAGCTGCCATGAGCTGCCATGAGCTGCAGTGAGTTTCAGACTGATGACTGTCGACTGGTTGCCTCAACTAGGGGAAGTGCAAGGCTCATAATACCAGCATGGGCCAGGGAGCTGTGTCCTACACAACTAGACTGAGAAACAATGGCTTGAACATGAAAGGGGAGGGGTTAGGCAGAAGAAGGGGGGAAAAAAATAACTGGAGTCAAATTGGCTGTATACTACCTTTGTGATGGGGTGAGACTCAGATACCAGGTGTTTGTAGTCTCTCACCTGGAAAAAACAAAAGTTCCTACCAAGTATTAGAAACCCGGGGTCTAGACCAGCGTTGTTTAATAGAAATATCATGTGAGCTACATGTGTAATTTTACATTTTCTAGAAGCCCCATATAACATAATCTAAAATGAAATAGGAAAAATTAATTTTAATAATGTATTTCATTTAATGTAATATATCCAAAACAGCATTTCACATGTAATCAATATAAACATCTAAATGCAATGTTTTACACTAAAAAAAAAAAAAGAATTTACATTACCTCTTAATTTCTTTGAATAAGACACAAATTTCATTAAAGGAACCACTAATTCAAAAAAGTTTTGAATTACACTTTATAAACCACTAATCAAAGTTGAAGACCAATTTTCTACTGGATTTAGAGAACTGTAAGATACTCATTCTGTGGTTCTTTCTTAGAGAAAGAAGGTGAAAAATGAAATAATTTCTATACCAACAAACTTCATTACTTTTGGATACCAAACTCCCAGGCCTCTCACCTTCAAAGCTTTGCCTATTGGTACCAACTAAGTTTACATATTCACTTGAAGTCATTTTCTAGTTCTTAACACTTAAGAAAAAAGAAACATAAACAATTATTCAATTCCCTTATATGTTTCATTTTTAATTTCTCTTGGAGAAGGATGAGACAGCACTAAATTGCTGAGATAAAGATATTCTGAAGAACAATGTTAGCGAATCCCACACCTCATATATTAAGTCAGTATTATTATTATTTTTTATCCCCACAAAACTGTTGTCCTCTATATTCAGGGAAAGTGCTGTGACCAGAAAAAAAGTTGAAAGGATTAAAAGGGAAAAAAAAAATCAATCAATCACAACCCACAATCGACATTGCAACTGAACTGAAAAGAATCCAGAAAAATTTTCCATAGAAAGGGCTGACCCGCTGGCCATTGTTTTGTTCTCAGTAGTTCCCTCTATCCTCAGTACAGCTCTGACTGGTGGCATTTGAGGAAAATGGCAACTCCTTCTTTTTCTCCTTGTCTGACGTGTATACTGTATACTCACCATACATTCACTGAATTATGTAGCCTGAAATATTGAAGACCCCAGAGTGCCATTACCATGATCTACAGAGGCTCTTGTTGGAATTAGACAAAACATAAAATTATAGTGGTGTGCTGGTGCCACTCTAATTAAAAGTCTGTCATCTTTGCCATTATAAACATCTATTTCCTGTGCTTTATAACTCAACTGAGGGAATTTGCCTTGCTGTCAGTAGAGTAGCTGAGAAAGTGCCAATTTTTCAAGAATCTTTTTAGCCTGATAGATACTAAATAAGATCTGTTTGGCTACTAGGTTCTAGTGACAAATTGTGTGTGTGTTTGTGTGTGTGCAGGTATTTATGTGATTTTATAAAATAGGACTTGCTTTGAAGGAGAAGAAAAAAATGAGTATTTTAGAAAACATAAAAATTGAAAAAGCAAAGGAGAAAAGATAGAGAAATATATGATCTAAGTCTGAGTTAGAGCTTTATAATCACCATCACGTTTCTTTGCTTGCTTTTTATTCAACTCCTCATTTCTGATTCCAGATAATCTAACTATGATTACTATATTTTCTAAAAGTCACAGTGTTATTTAGGCTAGTAAAAGAGAAATATGGATTCTAATTTGACTACATTCTGAATGGTGGTGAATTTCCTGCAAGGTCTACAAAATAGTTTGTTACCTCTTGGTTTGTGTGGTCTTTTTATTTTTCTTCTTTCAATAGACTCTATGGGTTGAAAATCTGTTGTCTACAAATCATGAGCTACACAAGATTTTTACATTTGGTTGGCTGCTTTTTAGACAGGTTTCCACTGCAGAATCTCTCAGAAATTAAGAATAATGCCTGATGGACGTCATAGGAATGGTGGCAGCGAGGTGGTCTTCTTGAGTTCTCCTCCGGATCTTACCACAAATTGAACATCTATAACCCATCAAAGGACTCTCTGCTCATTTCAGAGAATAGCTAAGAGACTCATACGAGGATTACTTGAAGGTGGGCAAATCAGGCAAGCAAGGAAAGAGGGAAGGAAGGAGAGTGGAGACATTGCCTGCGTCTATGGCTGCGGAGAGGCAGGAGGTCCCAGGACAGAACAGAGACCACAGAAGCCAGGAGGTGGTCTTTTTCCCTGTGTCACACAACTGATCTCTCCCACCAGGAGAGCAGCATATCCAGGATTTGAGGCAGTAACCTCAGCAGAGACCTCCAGCTGGGCCTTAGGTCAAACAAAAGACATAAACTCCATACCTGAGCCCCTCCCCCTACTCTCCCAGTCCTATCCACGCCCTTCCAGAGATTTAAGGTGAACCCTGAACTGAGGAGTAGTGTGAGATTACAGAAGAGCTGTAGTGCTCAGGATATGGGAAGACCTGGCTTGCAGCTCTGACCCAGGGGGGAAGAGGCTGGGAAGAGTGTGATACTACTGGGCTAGGAGAGAGAGGACTCCTATACCCCAAGCCCCCACCTTTTCTGGCCTGTGGCAAGAGGGTGACACTGCTGGACTTGGAGAGAAAAGACTCCTCAAACTCCAGCCCTAATCTTTTCTGACCTGCCTAGGCTAGGGCAATTACAACTGTGGAGACACTCCCAGGGGTCAGCAGCAAGTGGCAGACGCAGCTCTGGGCTTTCAGCAGCTCAGAAATCTCTCACCGTACATACACACACAGAGAAGAAGTGCTCTAAGACTAAGGAGACCTGGGCACAGGGCTGGCTCTGTTACTCTCAGTGCACATATATACAGGCAAGAGCAGAAACTGCACTGATTTTGTGAAAACTACCATTCAGACCCCATAGACCCACTCATCTAGAACTGCAGTCCCAGGGTCACTCTGGGCACCAGGTGACTGGTTCTGCTTGCACAATATGCAGAGGACTCTTTGGTACAGCGGAAGACAACCTGGAGATTCCTTGGTGGACTTAAACCAAGACTAGCAATGCTTTTCTTTCATTGTTTTTTTTTTTTTTTTTTTTTTTGTATTGTCTTTGTATTTTTGATATTTTTGCCTGTGTTGAGTGTGGGTTGTTGGTCGTTTTTACATGTGAGTGTATTTGGTTTTTCTTTGCTGTTGATATTGTTGTTGCTGTTGTGCTTGGTGATTTGCTTTGTTCTGAAGTTGCCCTACTCCAGAGTCCAGCTCAAGAGGCACAAGATTCAACACACCCAGAGGCCAACTGCAGACCAAACCAGAGTACTACAAGGTTTGACCTACAAGTGACACACCCAGAGGGAATTCTCTACAGGCACAAGAGCCCATACAGTCCAAACCTCATTTAAGCATTCAACCCTTGTGCTGCAGAACATCCGCTGTGGGCAGAGCCAAGTCTCACAACTAGTCAACCTAGGAGTCAATCCCACCTTGACAAGTCAAAAGCAATTAAAGAGAAACTTTTACAGGACAATCTACACAACACAAGAGACACCTTTGGAGAGCACACACAGGAGAATAAAGAAGTGGTGCAAATCAAATATAAAGGATACATACAACATAAGATAACACAGCAAAACCCAAGAACCCTAAGGGATCTACACATACATCGAAGCAAACACAGAGAGTCAGCCAGAATGGGGAAACAAAGAAACATGTCCCCAAAAAAAGAACAGAAGGAACGTCCAGAATTGGAACCAAATGAAATAGAGGTAACCAACTTATCAGAGACAGAGTTCAGAACACTGATGATAAGAATGTTTAAGGAGCTTAGTAATGACATAAAGAAGGATAGAGAAATCATAATGAACAACCAATTAGAACTAAAGAATGCAATTACGGAAATAAAGAACACACTTGAACGAATTACCAGCAGGTTAGATGAAGCAGAGGATCAAATCAGTGACTTAGAAGACAAGTTAACAGAGATCACCCAAATGGAACACCAAAAAGAAAAAAGAATAAAAACCAATGAAGATGGTTTAAGAGACCTCTGGGATAACATCAAGTGCAACAACATGCACATCATAGGAATGCCAGAAGATGAAAGGATCAAGAACATATTTGAAGCAATAATGTCTGAAAACTTCCCTAACCTGGTGAAAGAAATCGACATACAAGCCCAGGAGGTGCAGAGAGTTCCAACCAGGATAAACCCAAACAGGTCCACAGCAAGACACATTATAGTTAAAATGGCAAAGGTTAAAGACAAAGAGAGAATCCTAAAAGCAGCAAGAGAAAGAACAGATTATATATAAGGGAACTCCTATAAGACTATCAAATGACTTTTCTTCAGAAACATTGCAGGCCAGGAGTGAGTGGCAGGAGATACTTGAAGTGATGGGAAACAAAGGCCTACAACCTAGATTGCTTTATGCCAGCAAGGCTATCATTTAAAATTGAAGGAGAGATAAAGCGTTTCCCAGAAAAGAATAAGCTAAAGGAATTTATTGCTACCAAGCCAGCATTGCAGGAAATATTAAAAGGGCTTCTGTAAACAGAAGAAAGATGAAAACAAACAAACTACAAATTTAAAAAATGGCATAACTAGGTACCTATCAATAATCACTGTAAATATAAGTGGATTAAATGCTCCAATCAAAAGACATAGGGTGACTGAGTGGATAAGAAAGCAAGACCCTTGCATATGCTGTATATAAGAGACTCACCTCAGATCAAAAGACACACAAGTTGAAAGTGAAGGGTTGGAGTAAGATATTTCATGCAAATGGAAATGAGAAAAAAGCTGGAGCTGCAATACTGATACCTGACAAAAGATACTTTAAAATGAAGAATATATTAAAAGAGAAAGATGGGCTCTATATAATAATAAAGGGATCGACCTGACAAGAGGACATAGCCCTAGTAAACATCTATGCACCTAACATAGGAGCACCTAAATATATAAAACAGATATTGACTGACATAAGGACAGAGATGAACAGTAACACTATCGTAGTAGGGGAGTTCAACACAACTCTGACAAGGGACAGGTCTTCCAGACAGAAAATCAATATGGAAACAACAACCTTAAATGATACTTTGGACCAGTTGGATTTAATCAATATTTTCAGAACATTTCACCCAAAAACTGGAGAATACACATTCTTATCAAACACACATGGAACATTTTCCAAGATAGACCACATGTTAGGCCACAAAACAATCTTTTTTTTTTTCAGGTTTTATTCTTATTTATTTATTTATTTATTTATTTATTTATTTATTTATTATTGTGTTAAATTTATTGGGGTGACAATTGTTAGTAAAATTACATAGATTTCAGGTGTACAATTCTGTATTACATCATCTATAAATCCCATTGTGTGTTCATAACCCAGAGTCAGTACTCCTTCCATCACCATACGTTTGATCCCCCTTACCTTCATCTCCCACCCCCCACCCACCACCCCCCTTACCCTCTGGTAACCACTAAACTATTGTCTGTGTCTATGAGTTTCTGTTTCTCATTTGTTTGTCTTGTTCTTTTGTTGTTTTTGGTTTATATACCACGTATCAGTGAAACCACATGGTTCTCTGCTTTGCCATATGACCCAGCAATCCCTCTCCTGGGTATCTACCCAAAAAATCTGAAAACATTTATAGATAAAGACATGTGTGCTCCTATGTTCATTGCAGCTTTGTTTACGGTGACCAAGACATGGAAACAGCCAACATGTCCTTCGATAGATGAATGGATAAAGAAGTTGTGGTATATACACACAATGGAATCCTATTCGGCGGTAAGAAAAGATGATATAGGAACATTTGTGACAACATGGATGGATCTTGAGAGTGTAATGCTGAGCAAAATAAGTCAGAAACAAAACAATCTTGATAAATTTAAGAAAATTTAAATCATACCTATTGTCTTCTCTGACCAGAGTGCTATGAAGTTAGAAATTAACTACAGAAAAACAAACAAGCAAACCAACTGGAAGACACACAAATTCATGGAGGCTGACTAACATGTTACTAAATAATGAATGGGTCATGGTAAGATCGAGGAAGAAATCAAAAGAATATATCTTGAGAGAAACGAAAATGAAAAAAGGAAGACACAAAATCTATGGGATGCAGCGAAAGAAGTTCTAAGAAGGAAATTCATAGCACTGCAGTCCTACCTAAAGAAACAAGAAAAATCACTAATCAATAGTTTATTGTCACACTTAAGGGAGTGGGAAAAAGAATAGCAAAATGAGCCAAAAGGGACTACAAGGAAGGAGACCAAAAGATCAGAGCAGAAATAAATGAAATGGAAACCAGAAAAGCCATACAAAATATCAATGAATCCAAGAGTTGGCTTTAGAGAAGATAAACAATATCAAAAAACCTTTAGACAGACTCATAATAGAGAGAGAGAGAGAGAGAGAGAGAGAGAGAGAGAGAGAGAGAGAGAGACAGAGAGAGAGAGAGAGACAGAGAGAGACAGAGAGAGAGAGAGCAGACCCAAATTAATAATTTCAGAAATGAAAGAGGAGAAGTGGTGACACTAAAGAAAAAAAAAATTAAGATGTTACTATGAGCAATTATATGCCAACGAATTAGACAATCTGGAAGAAACGGAAAATGTTCTAGAAGCATACAACCTTCCAGTGCTAACTCAAGAAGAAATGGAAAACCTGAATAGACTGATTACCACCAGGGAAATTGAATCAGTAGTCAACAAGCTCCCAACAAACAAAAGCCCTGGACCAGATGGCTTTACAGGTGAATTTTACAAAACATTCAGAAAAAGAATTATCACCTATTCTACTCAAGCTATTCCAAAAATTCCCTAAGGAGCAAAGGCTCCCAAACACTTTTTATGAGGCCACGCTCACCCTGACCCCAAAATCAGACAAAGATACTGCAAAAAAAAAAAAATAAACCTACAGGCCAAAGAAGATACAAATAGATGGAAACAAATATCATGCTCCTTACACCACATACAAAAATAAATTCAAAATGGCTTAAAGACTTAAATGTAATATCTGAAACCATAAAATTCCTAGAAGAAAATATAGGAAGAAACTTCACAGACATTACCCAGAGTAAGATTTTTACTGATGTATCCCCTCGGGCAAAGGAAGTAAGAGAAAAAATAAAGATGTGGGATTACATCAAACTGAAAAATTTTTTCACAGCAAAGGAAACAATCAATAAAACAAAAAGGGATCATACTGAATGGAAGAAGATATTTGCCAATGATATATCCAATAAGGGGTTAATATACCAAATTTATAAAATTCTCACTCAACTCAACTCCAAAAAAACACACAACCCAATTAAAAAATGGGCAGAGGACATGAAGAGACATTTTTCTAACAAGGACATACAAATGGCAAACAGACATAGGAAAAAATGTTCAACCTCACTAATCATTAGATAAATGCAAATAAAAACCACAATGAGATACCACCTCATCCTAGTCAAAATGGCTGTCATCAGTGAATCAACAAACAACAAGTGCTAGGGAGGATGTGGAGAAAAGGGAACCCTTGTGCACTATTGGTGGTATTGCAGATTGTTGCATCCACTATGGAAAACAGAATGGAAGTATCTCAAAAATCTGAAAAGGGAACTACCTTATGATTCAGCAATTCCACTCCTAGGTATCTATCCGGAGAAATCCAGAACTCTAATTCAAAAAAAAATTAATGCACCCCTATGTTTATTGAAGCACTATGCACAATAGCCAAGACTTGAAAACAACCAAAATGCCCCTCAGTAGACAACTGGATTAAGAAACTGTGATATATTTATGCAATGAAGTATTATTACACAGCCATAAAGAAGAAAAAAAACTTACCATTTGCAAAAACATGGATGGACCTAGAGAACATTATGTTAAGTGAAATAAATCAGACAGAAAAAGACAAATACCATATGATCTCACTTATGTGTGGCATCTAGAGAAAATAATAAATTAATGAACTAATCAGAAACAGTCTCAGATGCGTAGAGGGAAAACTGAGGGTAGCTAGATGGGAGGGGGTGGTGATAGGGGGAAGGTAGGGGATTAGAAAGAACAATTGGAAACCACAAGATTGCCATGAGGATATGAAAGTCAATTTGGGGAATGTAATCAATAATGCTGTAAAGATTTTGTAAGATATCCCATGGACAATTGTCTCTTTAGGAAGAACACCTCAGGGATGATGTAGATGCCTGATCACGCTACACCTGAATTTGAAGCTAAACAATAATGTAAACTACAATTATATGTATACAAGGAGCGGAGTACAGCATTAGGAATAGAGAAAATGGAAATGTATATGTATGCAATGTCAGAGGGATAGTGGAAGGGGGAGGGGGTTGTCACAGTGTGAGGGACATAAATAAAAAATGTCTAACTATTTCATTGCTTTGTGCACCTGAAACAAATAAAAAAAGTTATAAAAAAAAGAGTAACATTATAAAAATGGCAGTGAGAGGTGAACCTCTTGAAATCTTCTCTGGAATTTACAACAAGTTGAACAACTACAACTACGCAATGGACTCCGTGCACAGCAGACAGGCAAGACTAAGAGGTACACTACAGAAATAACCTAAAGGAGGGCAAATTGCACAAGCGGGGGAGGAGGGTTGGGGAAGTGCAGAGACGGGGCCTTGTAGGCACAGGACACAAACCTAGATCAGTGCTCCGAGCTCGTTGCATCCTGGAACTACTGCAGCTGAGGGAGAGGGAAGAACTCACACTGGTATGGCTCACCTTATGGCCCACAAGGCTGCAGGGACAGCATATAACATGGCTGAACCCAATGCTCATGGCAGAGACCTCGGAGCACAGACATAGAGAAGGCTGGAAACGGTGGTTTATGCCATCACTGCCGAGCAGAGAAGGGAAGACTTAGACTAGCTGCGCCCCATCCCTACCCTCACATAGATCGCTCAGCCCTCACCTGCCCAGTGCTAGAAGCAGAACAGTAGCAGTGTCAGATCAAATGAACAGAATATTTGCAGTTCTGAGAACTGTGATCAGAACACACAGATTCGCAACACAACTAGTTTTGGCAAAAGAATGGAGGCTGTGGAAGCAGGACTGGCTGTGCTGGTGGTCACCATCATTGCTCTGGGCCACATTTCAAAACCCACCCTGCCTCTGTCACCACCTATCTGGGTGGATACCTTAAGGAGTAAACAGAACTGCTGAAAACACAGGCTGTGATTATGGTGCAGGAAGAGCTTTGGAACTTCAAAAGACCTCCACATACCGACAGGGATGCGGCACCCTATGACCCAGGCACCCGATGACCCAGGCGAACTGTTAACAGAGGAAAAGCCCGCCTTCCAGGGAATCCCCCCATTGTGGGAGAAGCTGGAATAGTGCAGAGAAAACATAACGTTACAGTGTGAGAGACAAAAAGGCTGCAGTCAGAAAGAATATACAACATTCTACCAACACATACAGAAAAACAAAAGAAAGACATTGTCCTATCAACCTGTTGCAGAATCCACCCCTGCAGAAGTCTAAGAAGAGAAATAATAAATCATTAATTGCTATGGATAACCAAGGCAACAAGACAGCTAAGAAAGAAAGTGAAAAGACTCCAGAAAATGAACTAAAAGATATGGAAACATGGGCTTAAATGACAGAGAATTTCTGGAAAACCTCAACAAGATGCAAGAAAACAAAGACAGGCACTTTAATGAATTCAGAAACACAATCAAAGAACAACAGGAACACTTTACCAAAGACATTGAAATTTCAAAACAGAGCAAAATAGAATTTCTGGAGATTAAGAGCTCAATAGAAGAAATGAAGAATGAAATAGCCAGCTTAGGTAGTAGATTTGACCAGATGGAGGTAAGAATCAGCGACATAGAAGATAGAAACCAAGATATGACACAGATGGAAGAAGAAAGAGACTAGAGACTTAAAAGCAAAGAAAGAATGCTACAATAACTTTCTGACTCCATCACAAAGTGCAAAATAAGAATAACAGGCATCCCAGAAGGAGAACAAAGATAGAAGGGAACAGAGAGTATATTCAAACAAATACTCAATGAGAACTTCCAATTGTGGAAAGAAATGGATGCTCAAATCCAAAAAGAAATAGAACACCTAATTACCTCAACCCCAACAGGCCTTCTCCAAGGCACTTTGTATTAAAGCTGCCAAAAATCAACGACAAAGAAAGAATCCTCAAGACAGCCAGGGAAAAGAAGACGGTAACCTACAAAGGAAAGCCCATTAGATTGTCATCAGATTTCTCAGCAGGAACTCAACAAGCCAGGAGGGAGTGTAAGCAAATATTCAAACTATTTAACAAGAGAAATTATGAGCCGAGAATAATATACCCAGCAAAGGTATACTTTAGTTATGAAGGAGGAATACAGACATTTCCAGACATACAGAAGCTGAGGGAATTTTCTAATACACGACCTATACTACAAAAAATACTAAAGGAGGCTTCGACCACAATCACCAGGGACAATTTATGGCAACCAAAACATAAAAAGGGAGGGGGCGAGTAAAGACCTGAATCGGATTTGACAAGATACAACATCCATTTATGATTAAAACACTTAATAAAATGGGTATAGAAGGAAAATACCTTAACATAATAAAGGCCATATATGACAAACCCTCTGCTAATCTCATAATTAATGGAGAAAAACTGAAGCCCTTTGCTCTACGTTCAGGAACACGACAGGGATGTCCCCTATCACCTCTGCTTTTCAACATAGTGTTGGAAGTCCTTGCCAGAGCAATCAGGCAAGAGAAAGAAATAAAAGGCATCCAAATTGGGAATGAAGAAGTTAAATTATCACTCTTTGCAGATGACATGATGCTATATATAGAAAACCCTAAAGACTCCACCAAAAAGCTATTAGAAACAATCAACGAATACAGTAAAGTTGCTGGCTACAAAATCAACGCACAAAAGTCCATTGCCTTCCTATATACTAACAATGAAATATCAGAAAAAGAAATACAAAAAACAATTCCTTTTGCAATTGCAGCAAAAAGAATAAAATACCTAGGAATAAACTTAACCAAGGATGTGAAAGACCTATATGCTGAAAACTATAAGACATTTTTGAAAGAAATTGAAGAAGACACAAAGAAATGGAAAGACATTCCGTGCTCATGGATTGGAAGAATCAACATAGTTCAAATGGCCATATTACCCAAAGCAATATACAGATTCAATGCAATCCCCATCAAAATCCCAATGGCATATTTTAAAGAAATAGAACAAAAAAATCATCAGATTTGTTTGGAACCACAAAAGACCCCGAATAGCCAAAGCAATCTTAAGGAAAAAGAACAATAATGGAGGTATCACACTTCCTGACTTTGGCTTGTACTACAGGGCTACAATAATGAAAACAGCATGGTATTGGCAGAAAAACAGACACATAGACCAATGGAATAGAATTGAGAACCCAGAAATAAAACCACATAAATATGGACAGATAATTTTTGACAAAGAAGCTAAAAACATACAATGGAGCAAAGACAGCCTCTTCAATAAATGGTGCTGGGAGAATTGGATAGCCACGTGCAAAAGAATGAAACTGGACTGCTATTTGTCACCATGTACCAAAGTCAATTCAAAATGGATCAAAGACTTAAGCATAAGACCTGACACAATAAACTGCATAGAAGAAAACATAGGTACTAAACTTATGGACCTTGGGTTCAAAGAGCATTTTATGAACTTGACTCCAAAGGCAATGGAAGTAAAGCTAAAATAAATGAATGGGACTATATGAAACTTAAAAGCTTCTGCACAGCAAAAGAAACCATAGACAAAATAAAGAGGCCACCAACTGAATGGGAGAAGATTTTGCAAACAGTACCTCCGATAAGGGGCTAGTATCCAGAATATACAAGGAACTCATGCAACTCAACAGCAAAAAAACAAACAACCCAATTGAAAAATGGGCAGAGGACTTGAAGAGACATTTCTCCAAAGAGGACATACAAATGGCAAATAGACATATGAAAAAATGCTCAACATCACTAATCATCAGAGAAATGCAAATCAAAACCACAATGAGATATCACCTCACCCCAGTCAGAATGGCTATCATCAACAAGACAAATAGCAACAAATGTTGGCGAGGCTGTGGAGAAAAAGGAACCCTCATACACTGTTGGTGGGAATGCAGACTGGTACAGCCGTTATGGAAGGCAGTGTGGAGGTTTCTCAAAGAATTACGAATAGAATTGCCATATGACCCAGCAATCCCTCTTCTGGGTATCTACCCAAAAAATCTGAAAACATTTAGAGATAAAGACACGTGTGCTCCAATGTTCATTGCAGCTTTGTTTACGGTGGCCAAGACATGGAAACAACCAAAATGTCCTTCGATAGATGAATGGATAAAGAAGTTGTGGTATATATACACAATGGAATACTATTCGGCTGTAAGAAAAGATGACATAGGAACATTTGTGACAACATGGATGGATCTTGAGAGAGTAATGCTGAGCAAAACAAGTCAGACAGAAAAAGCAGAGAACCATGTGATTTCACTGATATGTGGTATATAAACCAAAAACAACAAAAGAACAAGACAAACAAATGAGAAACAGAAACTCATAGACACAGACAATAGTTTAGTGGTTGCCAGAGGGTAAGGGGGGCGGGGGGTGGGGGATGGGGGTGGGGGGGATCGAATATATGGTGATGGAAGGAGAACTGACTCTGGGTGATGAACATGCGGTGGGATTTATGGGTGGTGTGGTGCAGAATTGTACACCTGAAATCTATGGAATTTTACTAACAATTGTCACCCCAATAAATTTAATTAAAAAAAAAAAAAAAAAAAAAAAAAAGACCTGAATCGGAATATGGGAATGGAGAAAGTAAGCTTGCTGAAGAAAATGGAATATGGGAATGGAGAAAGTAAGCTTGCTGAAGAAAATGGAATATCAAACTTTCTTTTACATAAACTTAAGGGTAACCACTCAATTAAAATCCAGAACTGAAATATATACTAGAATAAAAAAGAAACAGAGGCAAAAATCATAGAATATCACCACACAGAAATAATAGACAAGAAAAAAAGGCAAAAAAACAATGGAGACAAAGTCTTAACAGAAAACTAAAGACAAAATGATAGAAAATCCTCACATATCAATAATCACCCTAAATGTAAATTGATTGAACTCACAAATGAAAAAGAACAGAGTAGCAGATTGGATCAAAAAAGTAAATCCAACCATGTGCTGTCTCCAAGAGACACATCTCAGCTACAAGGACAAGCATAGACTCAAAGTGAAAGGGTGGAAATTGACACTCCAAACACATGGTACCCACAGAAAACCAGGTACAGCCATACTGATATCAGATGAAAGAGACTTCAGGGTGAAAAAGGTAACAAGACACAAAGATGGACATTTCATAATGGAAAAGGGGACTATGCAACAAGAAGACATAACAGCCGTCAATATTTGTGCCCCTATCAGGGAGCACAGAAATATACCAAGCAACTACTAACAGAACTAAAGGGAGAAATTGACCAAAACACAGCTACATTAGGGGACCTAAACACATCATTGACAGCTATGGATAGATCATCGAAACAGAAAATAAATAATGAAATAGCAGCACTAAATGGCACATTACATGAAATGGGCCCAATTGATATATATAGAGCACTTCATCCTAAAACATCAGACTATACACATTTTTCCAGTGTACATGAAACATCTCAAGCACAGACCGTATATTGGGATATAAAACTAGTCTCACCAAATTTAAGAAGATCGAAATCATACCAAGCATATTCTCTGATCACAAGGCTTTGAAATTGGATATCAATGCTAAAAGAAAGCAGAAAAAAAACCACAAATACGTGGAGATTAATCAAAATACTTTCAAAGAATGACCAAGTCACAGAGGAAACAAGAAGAGATATCAAAACATACATAGAAACAAATGAGAATGAAAATACATCCTACCAAAATTTTGGGGATTCAGCGAAAGCAATTTTAAGTAGGAAGTTTATAAAATTACAGGCCTAGCTCAGGAAACAAGAAAAATCCCAAATAAATAACCTCATGTTACCATAAAGAATAAGAAAAAGAAGAACAAATGAAACCAAAGGTCAGCAGAAAAAGGAAATAATAAAAATCAGAGCAGAACTAAATGAAATACAGAACAAAAAGACAATAGAAAAAATTAATGTGACAAATAGCTGGTTCTTTGAAAAGATTAACAAAGTTGGCAAACCCTTGGCTAGACTCACTAAGATAAAAAGAGAAAAGTCACTAATAAACAAAGTCAGAAATGAAAAATGGGAAGTGATGATGGATGTCACAGAAATACAAAGGATCATCCAAGAATACTATGGAGGACTATATGCCACCAAATTCAATAACCTAGAAGAAATGGACACATTCTTAGACACATACAGCCTTCCTAGGCTGAAACGTGAAGAACTGGGATATCTAAACAGACCGATCACCAGTAACAAAATTGAATCAGTCATCCAAAACCTTCCAAAAAGTAAAAGTCCGGGACCAGATGGCTTAACTAGCGAATTCTTACCAAATCTTCAAAGAGGATCTAATACCACTCCTGCTTAAACTCTTCCAAAAAACAGAAGAAGGGACAATACTCCCTAACTCATTTTCTAAGGCGAACATTACCCTGGTACCAAACCCTGGTAAGGACAACACAAAAAAGAAAACTACACACCAATATCTCTGATGAATACAGAATCAAAAATCCTAAACAAAATTCTAGCAAATCGAATACAACAATGCATTAAAAAGATTATTCATTACGACCAAGTGGGGTTAATCCCCAGGGCACAAGGATGGTTCAACATCCGCTAATCCATCAATGTGATACATCACATAAACAAAATAAAGGACAAAACTCATATGATTATATCAATTGATGCAGAAAAAGCATTTGACAGGATACAACACCATTTATGATTAAAACACTTAATAAAATAGGTATAGAAGGAAAATACCTTAACATAATACAGGCCATATATGACAAGCCCTCAGCTTACCTCATAATTAATGGTGAAAAACTGAAGCCCTTTGCTCTATGTTCAGGAACACGACAGGGCTCTCCCCTATCACCTCTGTTTTTCAACATAGTGTTGGAAGTCCTTGCCAGAGCAATCAGGCAAGAGAAAGAAATAAAAGACATCCAAATTGGGAATGAAGAAGTTAAATTATCACTCTTTGCAGATGACATGATGCTATATCTAGAAAACCCTAAAGACTCCACCAAAGAGCTATTACAAGCAATCAACGAATACAGTAAAGTTGCTGCTACAAAATCAACGTACAAAAGTCCATTGCTTTCCTACATACTAACAATGAAATCTCAGAAAAAGAAATACAAAAAACAATTTCTTTTGCAATTGCAGCAAAAAGAATAAAATACCTAGGAGTAAACTTAACCAAGGATGTGAAGGACCTATATGCTGAAAACTATAAGACATTTTGGAAAGAAATTGAAGAAGACACAAAGAAATGGAAAGACATTCCGTGCTCATGGACTGGAAGAATCAAAATAGACTGCTATCTGTCACCATGTACCAAAATTAATTCAAAATGGATCAAAGACTTAAACATAAGACATGACACAATAAACTGCATAGAAGAAAACATAGGTACTAAACTTATGGACCTTGGGTTCAAAGAGCATTTTATGAATTTGACTCCAATGGAAGTAAAAGCTGAAATAAACGAATGGGACTATATGAAACTTAAAAGTTTCTGCACAGCAAAAGAAACCATCGACAAACTAAAGAGGCAACCAACTGAATGGGAGAAGATTTTTGCAAACAGTGCCTCCGATAAGGGGCTAATATCCAAAATATACAAGGAACTCATGAAACTCAAAAACAACAAACCAAACAACCCATTTAAAAAATGGGCAGAGGACCTGAAGAAACATTTCTCCAAAGAGGACAGACAAATGGCAAATAGACATATGAAAAAATGCTCAACATCACTAATCATCAGAGAAATGCAAATCAAAACCACAATGAGATATCACCTCACCCCAGTCAGAATGGCTACCATCAACAAGACAAATAGTAACAAATGTTGGAGAGGCTGTGGAGAAAAAGGAACCCTAATACACTGTTGGTGGGAATGCAGACTGGTGCAGCAGTTATGGAAGGCAGTGTGGAGGTTCCTCAAAAAATTATGAATAGAATTACCATATGACCCAGCAATCCCTCTCCTGGGTATCTACCCAAGAAATCTGAAAACATTTATACATAAAGACACGTGTGCTCCAATGTTCGTTGCAGCTTTGTTTACAGTGGCCAAGACATGGAAACAACCAAAATGCCCTTCGATAGATGAATGGATAAAGAAGTTGTGGTATATATACACAATGGATTAATGTTCAGCAGTAAGAAAAGATGATATAGGAACATTTGTGACAAAATGGATGAATCTTGAGAGTGTAATGTTGAGCGAAACAAGTCAGAAAGAAAAAGCAGAGAACCATGTGATTTCACTGATATGTGGTATATAAACCAAAAATAACAGAAGAACAAGACAAACAAATGAGAAACGAAACTCATAGACACAGACAATGGTTACCAGAGGGTAAGGGGGGTGGGGGGTGGGAGATAAGGGTAAGGGGTATCAAATATATGGTGATGGAAGGAGAACCGACTCTGGGTGGTGAACACACAATGGGATATATAGATGATGTAATACAGAATTGTACACCTGAAAACTATGTAATTTTATTAATAATTGTCTCCCCAATAAATTTTTAAAAAACAAATATATAATTCTTAATATGTATAATGTTATAGCTAGTATTATACACAAATTGGTATGCATCATTCAGATCTAGATATTGCTTAATTTTATGCCTTGATCTATACTGTGAAACAATTAAAACTCGACCTTGTAATTCTGGCTACAAAGAAAACTATTGTGTTGTTTGCTTTGATTTTACATACTCCCTACCTTGCAGATATATGCCAAATTCTCAGTAGTTGAGGAATACTGTTGAAATCTATTGTTCTTTCAACCTGCACTAAATGAAAGTTTTTTCCATGAGAAAAAAAGTAATGTATACACTGACAGAATCTCATTTTGCCAGCCGAAGACCAAGAAGTAATCTTTAAATTAAGGTAGTAAAAAAAAATGATGTTATATATCTTTATTCAGAAAATTCTAGGTGTGAAATATGTAAAGCTTTCCAGTTTTGAAACTTTGGGGTAAGCAGGGCTAAGAGCAAGATAATTAGTAATTGATTTAATTTTCTTGAATAAATTTATAGTATTTTTATAATCAAATATAACAAAGGTATTCATGATCAAGGAATCTTCTCATTTAAAACTATATACTTTGTCAATCATATGCTTTTAAGAATCATTTAAACTAGTTGTGTGTTAATGATTTTGAGAATTTTTAACAGCTTCAAGTAAAACTCTTCAGAGTACCTTCAAAACACATATGGTTCCTATAATATTCAGTGTTTTAAATAAGTTAGTTATGCAGCTCATCCATTGACCAGAAAGAGATATTTTTTTTTTTTTATTAAATTATTGGGGAGAAAAAGGGAAAGAGACATTTTTAAAAATGAACTATTTGGACAAAGAGTGCATTGTTAGTTACCCTACAACTGAATTGTACAGGATAAAACTATCTATTTATGTATTTTTTCATGAAGTAATATAATGAGGTTGGGACAGAGAAGGGTACTAACACTTGATTTGGATTTCAGTAAGGAGTCAAGGGAGGGGATACAGCTTATTTATAAGAATGAGTGGAGACAACTGCCCACTCAAAGCGAAGAGGGTAAATATGAGAAATAGCAATTAATCAGTAGAAATGTTGCCAAGAGGATCTATATAAAGGTGTACAAAAATACCTGAGGGAGTTAACAATGATGGGAGCTCAATTGGGATTGCTTGCTGATAATTAATTGGGTCCCTGCCATACTCTTACCTTCAGCCTTTATCTTCATGCTCCATTCTCAGGCTTCTCTTGGGATCATAGCCTCGTCTAAAGATTGCCCAAGATGCCACAGGAGTTCACCAGGTCATGGCTGGTAGGCTTAGTGCATTGGGGCTTCTGGACTGAAAACCATAAATCACTACCTTGTTAAGGACATTATATATGATGCATTATCTCATTATCATCTCTGCAGCCACACTAGGCAAACATTGCATTAGTATCCCATTCTATAGGAAAGGTAAACTTTTACTAGGTGGCATTTCACACTGATTCATCCATGAGGGGGTAGTATACTTTGGAGTGACACATTCTGTCAAATAGAGATATGTAATAAAGCCCACATCATAAGATTATCAGGAATATAGGAGATGGTGAATGTAACACACAAAATACAGCACCTTGCTCATAGTAAATACTCAGTGCATGTTAGATAGTGTCTTATGCCTTGAAAATAATACATTTCACATTTTTACCAAAATTTGAATGTACACTATTATATCTAAGCTTTTTTTCCATAAAATTTACAAACCTCAGTAGAGAGCTATGTAGCAGATCCTTTGAGCATATGCATATAGATAATTACAGATTACAATTTCAATAAATGATGTTTTTTATAATTTTAGCATTAACTCAGCATCCTTTCTTTACATTGTTCCTGTAGTCCTGTTGAGAATCAGAGCACCATACAGGTTAAAAGATGGCCCAGAGTTATAAAGCCTGTGTGAATAATCTGGGCTCTACCATTTATTAACTGGTTGAGTTTGAACAATTATTTACACTTTATGTGCTTCAGTTTCCTCATTTAAACAAATGAAGATATTATTATTACTATTAAATAAGATAATACATGTAGTGTTCTTTGCTCATAGTAAGTGCTCGATAAGTAGCTATTATTATTCTTTCCTCAATGTAGGTTATCTGTGTTAGTTTTCTATTGCTCCCATAACAAATTACCGCAAACTGAGTGGCTCTAAATAATCCCCATTTTTTTCCCCCCTCATGATTCTATAATCTGACATGGGTCCCACTGGGCTAAAATCAAAGCATTGATAAGGCTGTGTTCTTTGCTGAAGGCTCTAGGAGAGGGTCTTCTTACAATTTGATTCATAATTATTGGCAAATTTAGTTCATTGTGTTTGTAGTAGGTTGGTGCAAAAGTAATTGCGGTTTAAAAGGTTAAAAATAATTGCAAAAACCGCAATTACTTTACACCAACCTAATAGACTGCCGGTCAGCAGAGGGCCATTCCTGCTTGCAGAGATCACCATATTCCTTGGCTGATGGCTTCCTTCCTTCATTTTCAAGGTGAGTAGTAGTGGGTTGAGTCCCTCTCACATTTTGAATCTCTCCTGCTTTCCACCCCGCACATCTCGTTGATTGACTCGTCAAGCTCCCTTTTCCACTTTTCAGTGCCAATGTGATCACATGGGGCCCATCTGTGTAATCCAAGATGATTCCCCATATTTAAAGTTCTTAACCTAAATTCCATCTTCAAAGTTCCACTTGTTATATAACATAAAATATTCACAGGTCTGGGGGTTAAGTTGTGGATATATTTGGGGTGAGAGGAGCGTTATTCTGCCTACCATACCATAAGACTGCCTGTTCCAGTTTTCTTTGAAATGTGTACTTGTAATAACCAATTCAGAAATTTATGTACATGCAGTCAGCACTTAAAAATAAAACTTTTTTTGTTATTGAAAAGACGTGAAGGTGTGCTTCAGTAATTTAAGACAATGATAAAAGATGTTGATTCTTTAGAACAATCGTATAGTAAAAATAAAATAGTGAGAGCTATTGACACATTGAGATAATTTGTTTTCTTAAAGTTATATTTATACCTCCTTTCACAAAATTACGTAGTGATGGGATGCTTATAATCTACTATTAATTTGGAGAATTAAGTCCAGTGCAATTGCAATAAAAGCAATCAATTTCCTTATGCTATAGACAAAATTTTTCTAAATGTTTAATTGTAACATGAAGCTTATTTCATCTTTTATATTTAATTTTCTACCCACTTCTACAAATCAAACATTGATTATTGTAGGCATAACTCTTACAAACGTATTTAAGATAAATTTAGAATAAATGTATATGTTTTGCAAATAAATAATTAATTTAATGACCAAGTCCATTCAAGCATTGAGAAAGTAGCTCTCATTTGTTAGACTTTTCTAAGTGATGGGAATTGAATACCAAAACAGATAATACAAACTCTTTTTCCTGTCTAAGTTTCCTCATTATGGGAGACAGATGAATGAAAATATCATTTGGATTCAATGCTGCAGATAATGATAGATGAATGCATTGGAGCAGTAGGAGCACAGGGAACTAACCCAGCTTCTGAGTGGTAGATCAGGAAACCTTAAGTGACAGGGGTGAAGTATATTGTTATTAACAGTAGTGAGGTTTTTATGTTGGCTGTTTATATAAAATAGACATGGTTAACTATATTCGTATTAAAAAATTGAATAGTACATATATATTGCATGTATTAGAAAAGGAATACTCACTGGTATGATATATTATTGAAAATAAGTGAACTAACATCATGCCAACACACACACACGCACACACACACAATGTTCTCCTATGTACTGAGAAATAACATCACTAAATTACTGAAGATAGAGACAAAATTGAATTTCTGTATTTCAGGAAATCAGACGGGAGAAGCATGTGCATATTTCTGTGATATGTTATGAAAATCACAAGAACTGTATGTGGTAAAACTGAACTGTAGTTTTTAAAATGTAATGATAATGGAATAAACACACCTGAGTTAACTCAAGAGATTAAAAAGTAAGATTTATTGAAAGAACTTGTTAAATTTTATTGGCAGAGTTGCCCATTTGGCTTTCTGCAACAGAATTTTTAATTTTAAACTTCTCTGAAACAATAACTCAAAACAGTAGTAGGTTTACAAACATTTTTTCTGTTGCTATTATTTCAAAGAAGTTTAAAACACTTTTAATATTTTAATTAAATTTACTGGAGTGACAATACTTAGTAAAAATACATAGGTTTCAAGTATACAATTCTATAATACATCATCTATAAATCACATTGTGTGCTCACCACCCAGAATCAGATCTCCTTCCCTCAAAATATATTTAACCTCCCTTACCCTCTTTTACCATCTCCCCCTTACACTCTGGTAACCACTAAACTGTTGTCTGTGTATGAGTTTTTGTTCCTCTATTTGTTTGTCTTGTTCCTTTCTTGCTTTCAGTTTTATATCCCACATGAGTGAACTCATATGGTTCTTGAATTTTTCTGTCTGACATATTTTGCTTAGCATAATAATCTCAAGACCGTTGATGTTGTCACAAATGGCAGTATTTCCTCACTTTTTATGGCAAAATAATATTTCATTGTGTACATATACACCTTCTTTATTCAATCATCTATCGAAGGACACTTTGGTTGTTTCCATGTCTTGGACACCATAAATAATGCTGCAATGAATGTTTGCGCACATATATCTTTACAGATACATGCTTTCAGATTTTTTTGGGTAAACACCCAGGAGAGGTATTGCTGGGTCATACGGTAATTCTATTCTTAATTTTTTGCGGAACCTCCACACTGCCTTCCAAAGTTGGTGCACCAGTCTGCATTCCCACCAACAGTGTATGAGGGTTCCTTTTTCTCCACAGCCTCCCCAACACTTGTTATTATTTGTCTTGTTGATGATAACCATTCTAACTGGGGTGAAATGATATCTCATTGTGGTTTTGATTTACATTTCTCTGGTGATTAGAAATGTTGTGCATTTTTTTCATAAGTCTATTGGCCATATGTATGTCCTCTTTGGAGAAATGTCTCTTCAGGTCCTCTGCCTATTTTTTAATTGGATTGTTTGTTTTTTTGTGGTTGAATTGTATGAGTTCCTTATATATTTTGGACATTAGCCCCTTATTGGAAACATTGTTTGCAAAAACTGTCTCCCATTGGATTGGTTGCTTCTTAATTTTGTCCATGGTTTATTTTTCTGTGCAGAAACTTTTAAGTTTGATATAATCCCATTAATTTATTTTAGCTTTTACATACCATGGCTTTGAAGTCAAATTCATAAAATCCTCTTTGAATCCAAGGTTCATAAGCTTAGTACCTGTGCTTTCTTCTATGCAGTTTATTGTTTCAGATCTTGTGTTTAGGTCTTTTATCCATTTTGAGTTAATTTTGGTACACAGTGCCAGATAGCAGTCCAGTTTCATTCTTTTGATGTGGCTTCTCAATTTTCCCACCACCATTTATTGAAAAGGCTTTCTTTTCTCCATTGCGTATTTTTAGCCTTCTTGTCAAAAATTATCTATCCATATTTATGTGGGTTTATTTCTGGGTTTTCAATTCTATTCCACTGGTCTGTGTGTCTGTTTTCCTGACAATACCATACTGTTTTGATTATTGTTGTCCTGTAGTACAAGCAGAAGTCATGTAGTGTGATACCTCCAGCATTAACTCTTTCCTCTAAGGATTGCTTTGGCTATTCAGGGGCTTCTGTGTTTCCTCACAAATCTGATGATTTTTTGTACTACCTCTTTAAAAAATGCCATTGGGGTTTTGATGGGGATTGCATTAAACCTGTATATTGCTTTGGGTAATATGGCCATTTTAACTATGTTGATTCTTCCAATCCATGCATACAGAATATGTTTCCATTTCTTTCTGTCTTCTTTAATTTCTTTTAAAGATGTCATAGTTTTCAGTGTATAGGTCCTTCATATCCTTGGTTAAGTTTATTCCTAGCTATTTTATTCTTTTGGTGCAATTGCCAATTTTTTTTTTCATTTCTCTTTCTGATAGTTCATTGTTAGTATATGAGAATGCAATGGATTTTTGTACATCGGTTTTGTAGCTGGCAAACTTACTGTATTCATTTATTGTTTCTAATCACTTTTGGTGGAGTCTTTATGGTTTTCTATATAAAGAATCATGTCATCTGCAAAAATGACAGTTTAACTTCTTCCTTCCCAATTGGAAGCCTTTTATTTGTTTTTCATGCCGAATTGCTCTGGCTAGAATTTCCAATACTATTTTGAATAACAGTGGTGATCGGGAGTAACCCTATCTTGTTCCTTAATGTAAAGCAAAACACTTCAGTTTTTCACTCTTAACTATGATAGTAGCTGAGGGTTTGCCATATATGGCCTTTATTATATTAAGGTCTTTTCCTTCTATACCCATTTTATTAAGTATTTTAATTGTAAATGATGTTGTATCTTTTCAAATGCTTTTTCTGCATCTATTTATAAAATCATATAGTTTTAACTTGTATTTTGTTTATGCGGTGTATCACATTGATCGATTTGCATATTTTGAACCAGTCTTATGCCCCTGGGATGAACCACAGTTGATTCTGATATATAATCTTTTAAATGTATTGTTGCATTCTATTTGCTAGAATTTTGTTTAGGATTTTTGCATCTGTATTCTTCAGAGATATTGGTCTGTATTTTTATTTGTTTTGTGTTATCCTTACCAGGTTTTGGTATCAGGGCAATGCTGGCCTCATAAAATGAATTAGGAGGTATTTTCTCTTTTTCAATTTTTTGGAAGAGTTTGAGTAGGATAGGTGTTAGATCCTCTTTGAATGTTTGGTAGTATTCTCTAGTGGAGTGACCTGGAATTTTGCTTTTTGCTTTTGGGAAGTTTTGGATGACTGATTCAATTTCCCCACTGTTGGTTTAGATTTCCCAGTTCCATGTGATTCAGTCTAGGAAGGTTACATGTTTCTTAGAACTTGGTTGTTGGTTATTGAATTTGGTAGCATATAATCCTTCATAGTATTCTTTTATGATCCTTTGTATTACGGGGGGTCCATGGCAACTTCTCTTTCATTTCTGATTTTGTTTATTTGTGTCTTTTCTTTTTTATCTTAGTGAGTCAAGCCATGGATATGCCAATTTTATTAATGTTTTGAAACAACCAGTTCTTTCTTGCACTAAGGATTTCTATTTCTTTTTTTCTCTATTTCATTTAGTTCTGCTGTAGTTTTTTTATTACTATTATTTCCTTCCTTCTGTTGACTTTGGGTTTTGTTTGTTCTTTCCTAGTTCTTTAAGGTGTAATGTTTACCCGGGATTTTTCTTCTTTCTTGGTATAGGCCTGTAGTGATATAAATTGATATAAATTTCCTTCTTATTACTGCTTTCACTGCATCCTAAGAAATTTGATAGGGTATTTTCATTCTCATTTGTTTCTATGCATCTTTTGATCTCTCCTCTTATTTCTTCTTTGACCCAGTTGTTATTTAAAAACATGTTGTTTAATCTCCACATATTAGTGGTTTTTCCTGAGTTGATATCCAATTTCTAAGCCTTGTGATCAATGAATTTGTTTGGCATGGCTTTGATCTTTTTAAATTTGCTCAGGTTCATTTTTTGTCCCAGCATATGGTCTATCCTTGAGAATGTTCCATGTACACTAGA